>NW_009636325.1:8476-26191 GCF_000690535.1 Cariama cristata | reverse complement strand
CTGCTGAAAGTTGACTGAGCAGGAGAGGCTGCTAGAAATCTCTCAGTAGAAGGTCCCCATATTAAAAAATATAAATCGATTGTAGAATATCTAGATTTTTTGCATTTCAAAAGTTTAATTAATTTCCTCATTTCCTATCTTCTTAAACTTTCCCGTGTACCACATTATTGTGCTCTACTGCTTACAGTGATCCTTGAAGGAATTAAAAAAAACATTTGTTTCTTGAAAACAAATACAAATCAGGTCTTCCGTTGCTTCAGTCTGCTCTCTGCTGAGGACTGATCAGTAACATTCACTGTTATCCTCCAACCCATCAGACTATCAGTTTAAAGACTTCCCTGAAGTTGGCAAAACTTAAACACAGTGTTTCAGTTTCTTAAGTTAGCACAGCTATACTTTAAGTAGGGATCTCAAGGGTTCTTCTACTCTAGTTCCTGAGAGAGCTGTGTCGCGAATCCTGATTTAGGATCCTGCAGACTACACCAGTTTGTCACAAATGAGTGGTTTAGGGTCACTCAAAGAATCACCATCAGAGGTATTAGCAAAAGTGGGTTTAATATGAATTTGTAGAAGTGTGACTTAACAAAGTTCAATGGCAAGGTTTACTCTATTACTTACTACATGAATGGGACATACAAAGGAAAATCAAGTCAGAATCAAGCTAGAATGATTTACACAGAAACCAGAGACAAAAAGAGGTAAGGAAGCCCTCCCATTGAGTCACAAGGTTCAGAGTAGACCCCTTTGCTTTCTAAACTCCTTCTCAGGGAGGAGTCTAGGTGCAGCTGGATCCACTCCTAGACCCAGATTTGGTCAATGGTTTATATCTAAAGGATTTAGCAGCACTTAGTCATTTAACAGCATTTGATCATTGACTAATTTCAAAGTAACTCAATAGGATTTACTAGAATCACAACAGTGACTTAAATTGTTATAGGGTATTTCAATCAATTCACACATGCACACTAACACAAAAGAAATATATATAGGGATAAATATATAAAGATAGGTATACCTGTTAAAAATTCCCCTCGAGTTCAGTGAAATACTCACTTCAAATATTTTGGCATTTCTCAACAGGCAAGGGTTGAGCCTCAAGGAGCGAAGGGTTTCAGCCCAGGCTCCCGTCGTCAGCTTTTGGGAACAGTCCTCCGAACTTCGCAAACTTGAGAGTTCGCAAGCTCTGAGAGGCATCCTGCTCCGAGGGAGATGCTGGTCACAGGCCACTGCGGTCCAGGAGAGCTCAAAGGGTCTCACTTAGGAAAGCTGTTTATAGGTTTGCAAGGCGATTAGCTTTAGTAATTCATAAACTCCCATTTTGGTTACAATCCAGGTCAGTGTTTACTGGATAAATCCAATAAACAATGGCACTGTTTCACTCGAGCTACGATTCAGGTAAGGACTGTTCCAAGGCTGTCAGGGGAAAGCCAGATCCTTTCAGGTCCCACAGTATCATACCAAAACGACCCACAGTAAAACCTCCCTTTTTGGGTTCTGCCACCACAGGATGAACAGTGATCAAGTACCAGGATAAAACACATTTAAGTTCTTGGCCTGAAATCATTGCAGTTAACTTTTACTGGGAAGGTGCAGGACTTGAAAGCTGCTGGCAACAACCAAACCGTGTTTTAAATGCAGGTTCTAGAGGTGTCTGCCCTCCTGACACATAGCAATGTGCTTTAATAAGCCAATAAACATTCATGATTTGAATACCCATCACGGAAAAGACAAGGCGGCTTCCTCAGAGTCATGGGGAGAGCTGTATTTAGACAAAGGCTCAAGGGCAGTTACTCCATGTCCAGAAGGATCAGTATTTTTGTGTGTGTGTGTGACTACAGTAAGGAGATTCACCACAGTGACTTATTGTAGATATGGCCAAGGAAAGCAGCTTCTCTCAGGACCAGAGAGCAATTCAGCAGAGGAAGCATCTCGTGTTTAGTGCTGTGCTCAGGGAGAGCCTGCCTGGCCCCAGGAACCACCTTCCAGCACCCTACATCCCACACCAAGCCATCAGGAAGAAGGGAAATGCCAAAAGGAAGATGCAAGGTGACTTGTCAGAGTGACAGCAGCGATAGAGTACAGTTAATACGAGGCACACTAGAGACGTGTGCTATATAAGATTATACAGGAGATAACTCAAAAGTATGCAGAGGTTCAGCTTACTGAAACATATAAAGTGATTAAAGAAGTTTGTCTTCTCTGTCTGCCACTCACTCTGGTTTGCAATGCCAGGTGCCAAGTGAGAGGAGGCAGAAATTATGGTGCTTCTATATATCTCCCAAAGGATGAGTCCTCGTTCTTTGCTTGTGCTAAGGATGACCCCGATCTGAGCCAGCGTTAACAGTAGCAAGTTGTTCAGGGAGCAGGTTACAGGCAGCCAGGCTTGTTCGCAGGATGTCCTTGAGGCTGTTCACCAAGCAGCTGTAAGCTTCAGACAGGAGGGCCCGTCTCCCACAACCACCTTAGCCCAGCCGGTGTTAACACAAGTGGAACACCTCAAGTCCTTGCTCCCTCAGATCTGCTTTTGGGAGCAGGGAGCAGTAAAGCAGCACAGAGGAGAGGTGATCTTTTAGAAGGGCCAGTTTTTCAAATACAAGCATTTTTGGCTCCTTACTGGCTCTCATACTTTAGACATTTAAAGCTCAGTGCAGTGTTTAAGTGTCTCTTTGAAATGTCAGCTTTTCAGTGAGGACAGCAGTTTGTCCCCTGGCTGTTGCTACATCAAGCAGACTGCAATTGAAGACAACTCAGCTAGAAATAAGGTTTCTGACAACTGAAATGCACCTAAGGTTAATGATGCATATGTTTATATACACTTATATTAAACTGGAGAAGACAAATAGAAAAAATGTACAGCTGAAGTAGTTTAGAAACCTGCGCATTAATAGGCAGGGTGAGGACTTGGAGCAGACCCGAGCTCAGAAGTGAAATGAGCTCTTCCTGGGATCATGGGCTGATGCGGGTCACCACATCCCCTTGGATTCGCATCGCTCTCTGTCCCTGCCTCCATGTCCCTACGACCCCGTGCTGTCTTATGCAGCAGTCAGCACACAACCTGTGCTGCATACGTCTCCAAGAGCCTTTCCCAAATCATTTGCGGGGAAGAGTTCCGATGGGATACAGTGACAGGTGCTGGGAGCTGAGAAACAAATGGAACATGGTGAATTGTTCAGATTTGAAAACTTAGGGAAGTTAGTGACTTTTGACAATCAAATCCCTGACAAACACACGTCATATTACCT
Source organism: Cariama cristata (assembly GCF_000690535.1). NCBI lineage: Eukaryota > Metazoa > Chordata > Aves > Cariamiformes > Cariamidae > Cariama > Cariama cristata. The sequence continues at coordinate 22,949 of NW_009636325.1, read as the reverse complement.
CTAACACAAAGTTTACCAAGTAACGTCTTTTAACTTTGGGAAAACAAAACAGAGGTAATGCTTCTGTTCTGTTATTCAAATCTTATTCAAACAAAAGGTTTTTTTTACATAAAGACCATGACTTTCTCTTACTTCAAGTCATCTGTGTCACTGAACAGAAAACCTCTGAAGATAGTGCTGATTTGCAAGCCCAAAGCAGCTCAGCCTGTCCTGCTAGAGGAAGGCACATTTCATTTTTCTTTAGCTACCAACAGCACTATTGAGACAGCCGTTTGCTCAAGGCACTCTAGAGAGCAACAGTGACCAAGCCTCGTCATTAATAAGGAAAGTAAGATATGTAACAAGAAATACTAAGTGGTCTGTAGTCACTGAAAAAAACACACAAAGGAAGACAAAAAGCATCCAAGGACCTCAGCCAAATACAACAATGCCCAACAAAATATTTCCACAACATGGGCAGCTCTTAGTAAACCTCTTACAGAACTGTAGATGGTGTAATTATTTACATGACTTGTGGCGTTTGGGATTTTTGTGATTGTTGGTGGTGGGGGTTGTTTTGTTCATATTGCAAAGGCTCCTCTTCACTTCAGCTTTCCCAAACATAAGAATAAGTGCCTTTTCCCAGGTGGTCACTGTGATGAGCCAGAGGACGCCTGGCCCTGGCTTGTTGGCATTCACAAGCGCTGTGAGTTGCAGGTGGTTTGGACAGACTTACCGAGGAAGGAGGACAAACTGACAGCCACTGGCACAGTCTTTCCTTCTGTTTGATCACAGGCTCTGACATACCTGAAATCCATGTTTCATCCAGCTCATCTTGCAGTCAGAGTAAATGCAGACCTCCACTGCAGCAGCATCCAGGACAGTGCTCCAAGGCTGCAACAGTTACCCTAATAAAATCGTTGTGAAAGGAATTGCTTCAGGCTCAGCAATTTTCTCTGGTCATCAGTCACCAGCTATGTCAGGGAAATGACAAGCAAAGAAGAAGGTTGAACCTGATGCAGCAAACATGAAGGAGGCAGGGAACCAGATAAAGGGAGATGGGACAGGCTGTGCTGGAAAGAAATAAGTAACTTCAAAAGTTGGTTACTAATCTCAAGGTTTTGGGAGCAAATTTGCTTATTCTTGGTACCACGTTGCAAGTGGGAGCATTGCAGTGACACTTCTGGGAGAGTTATTTCACTGAAATGGAATCAGCTCTACAACAGTTAAGAGGTGTACAGAAAACATTCTTGAAATAACAAGTCGTTCATGTTCTGAGATGTCTTGTATGCCCTCTGCAAAGAGCTAATGAAATGAGACTCACCTGATCTGTTAAGATGCAGTTACTGTTGGTGCTTCTCATGATTTATGAAACACCAAGTCAGGGAAATGCCATAACCTGCAGGAAAGAACTAATGAGGCACTGGAGAGCCATCGTCTGGAGGAGCCTCGTGCAGCTGTCACCCACCCTCTTCGTGGCCGTGGCCGTGGCTGTGGTCATCCCTCCCTGCCGCTGCTCTGCAGGATTCGGTCAAGGACGGCCTGACACGGGCTGTCGTGCAGGGATGCAGACCAATGCACAAATGCTGCAGTGTCATGATCCAGGCATAGACTTACAGTCCTCTTGTGTTCCTCATCTGGCTTCTCTGACATTTTTTCTGCTCCTGCTGATGCCAGAAACATGCTTATTTTCTCCATGGCACTGCTCTTATGCTGTTGTTCACCCTCCTGCCCAGCACCCAGAGCGCCTGTGGATGCCAGTGACCCACAGTGCTGGGGCAGGCATGGTGCCCCGGCAGGGCAGAGTGCGGGGATGAGGCCAAGATCAGGAGAGCACATCTGGGATAAATTTGAATCAAAATAAGCTCAGTCTCACCCACCGTGAGTATAGAGGGAAGAATATTTCTTATTCAGATCAAGTGTGATTGATGGCCCTGATACAATACCATCCACTTAGATTTTGCAGGAAACTTAAATTAACATTTGTTAGTAAAGAACAAGGCTTTTCCTATGGACCTATGTCATTATAAGTTTTTTTCAAAATATCTGCATTTCTTTAAAAGGAATTTGCAGAGAAAATTCATAACATTTGATTAATCAAAGAACTGAGTTTCAGAATAGAAATAGTTCCTTTACAAAATATCACATTGATCATTGGAATTTAAAATCTAGGTTGAATTAAATGCTTGAGATGCCTTTATTCAGCTTTACTTTTCTTCACACTGGTCTTTGATCTGTTGATATTTCTGTGCCATGGCAAAAAAAAACACAAAAAGAAAAAAAAAAAAATTACCACTTTATCACTTCAAACCCTCAATTTGAGATTTACACAAAAAGCAGCCAGGTTAGGAAAGACTTTCCCATATTCTGCATCTGATTTTATTTTCCGCTTTTTTTTGTAGCTTCTGTGTATTATGAAAGATAGAAAATTAATGCATTAATGTCATAACCAGTATATGTTAATTATTACGGACTCTAAAAGGCTGAATTCATTTGTACTGAATGAGTGTAATTTATATAATAAGCCCTTTGATGATGATTGTTGCCTTTCCTTAGCTTTCCCTCTATAAGTTTAGTCTTCTCATTTATAGCCTTGCCTAAGAAGTCCCTTAGTGTATTCATCCTTGTTCTTTAGGTGCAGAATAAATTAGGTTCTCCAGAAACCCCGCATGAACACTCTTTGCAAGGACCTACTAATCCACAGGTAACGGGAATCTGGAAATAAGCCATCCTCTCCCACACACATGCACGCAGAGCAGAGTCACCAAAGGAGTTTTTTGGTTTACAGAGTTTAGCATTCTTAGAGGCCTTGTAAATTATTTTGATTCAGGGAATTTAGGGATCAGATTAAGATTTTCGAATGCATTTTTATGCAGTTACAGGAGATGGTTTTGTGGTTTGGTTTTGGAGAATGCTTTTCTGAGCTACAAGGCAGCCTTGCAGGGCAGAGCCAGCCCCTCTGAGCACTGGAAGAGGAATCTCCTCCCGCAGGGGTCCCAGCACCCTCCGCTATCGGTGTAGCTCAGACACCGCCTGTGAAGCCATCGCCCCTTTGGCCACATCTCACACCCCCTTCTGTCCATCCGGCAGCATCCCTTGCCCAAGCAAAGCCAGCGCACCCACCAGGCAGAAGGCACCCACAAAGTTTTAGCCACAGTTTTGGTTTTTTTACTTTGCATCTTCATGCAAAGCCTCCCAAAACAAACCATCAAGTGGCTAAACCTGCCCCTGCAGAGACAGGGCAGGGGCACTCAGCACACCCTTCCTCTGAGAGCACCCCCTGCTCTCCTGGACCCCCCGCAGAGTTGCAGCAGGTGGGACTCATTCTGCAGGGCAGCCTTCAAAGGACAGCTTCCCTCCCTTCCCTGGGAAGGTCAGGTAAACAGGCTGGGGCCGGGGTCTCTGCAGGGTGACGTGGCAGTGGTTTTAGGCAGAGTCTGTGTAACAAACAGAGTGAAAACAATGGTGGAGAACCAGAGCTATGATTTAGAGAGAGATGGACTCCTGTAACAGTACGGGAAACACTGAAGGAAGGAGAGTCAGGGTTTGTACTTGTTTTCTGGGAACAAACTTGCTGTGGCTAGAGCTATGCAGAAGTTGGAGTTGTGAGATTTTTCCATGTCTGGCAGGCAGTATGCATCTCATAGGCAAAAGGGAAGACATTAGTGGTGATGTTCAGGCAGGAGGGTAGTAACCAGGTACAGAAAGAAAGAATCAAAAGCACTGTGCTGTGAAGAGGTGCCGATGTTCACACTGGGGTGGCAAACCGGGCAGGATCTAGAAGAAAGCTGCAAGAGTGGCATGAACCCAGGAAAACCTCACTTGCACTGAGGGAGAGAGAAGACCCTACTTATTTCATCATCCCAGAGAAGTCAGATATTCTAGACCGCTGCTTAGTCTCGCCAAAGTAAGAAAGCGTAAGAAAAGTAAGTTTTAAGTTATCGGGATAGAAGCTGAAACTAAACAGACATGGACCAGAATTTTCAGGTGTTGCTTTTTTTTTGTTTTTCCCCTTTTTACATTTACAAGTAAGGGTAAGTAACTGTTGAAACAGTGTAGTTAGGAAATTCCACATTAGCTGGATAATTAACATCAAGGCAGATGGCCTCCAAAACATACGTCTCGCTAATTTGACATGTTTGGTATATTGCCTTGGATGATCTTCCCTTAGGGCTGTTGCAGGCAAGTGGATATAATACAGGTCTTTCTGGCCTTACCACTATTGGTCTGTGAAACTATAAACTTTGAGTAAAACTAAAAGTAAAAACTATAGTTAAAACTTTAAAATGGGCGTCTAGTCAGGCTCCGTGTCCATTAGTAGAAAGCGTATTCCAGGCTGTCAAGACAAAAGGTGATCCGTTCTTCACTGGGATAGCTGTCTCAAGCTTGCTTTGCTATAGACCCCACCTACACTACCTCCATGGGGTGTGCGGGTCTGACAGAAGACTGTCTTTTGCTTGGTACCTTTGCTGAATAGATGCATTGGTCAGTGTTCAAGTATCTGTGTGTCTTGATGCCTTGCAAGTTCCCTGGCTGGAGAGCACAGGGGTCCGACCCATCAGGCAGCCCCTCTGCCAGGGACCTGTTTCCTTGCAACATCACTAGAGCTGACCCATGGAAGGAGAGCTCTGAAATACCAGTGACAATATAAATCTCATGAACTCTTCCCTAAAGTTTCATCCAGCGAAGGGTCATCTAAAGTTAGCCTGTACAGATGTCTTGTAGTCTGATCTGCTCTGTGGGTGTTACCACTCGTGACTGAGAAACCTGATTGTTGTTCGGTAGCATTTTAGACAGCACTATCCCTTCCTACCCTTCACAGAGTGTGAGTGTACACAAAATGTATTTCATCTGAGTTTTCTATTGTGACTTATTTTTATGAGTGGGTCTTTTGTGCTTGAGGTGACTGGCAGTGTGCGATGCTCTCATTGTCTGAAGGAAAGACACTGTCCTTCCTGCTGCTGGTAAGAACTCTCCAGGCAGGAAAGCTGGCAGATCAACATGAATATTAGCCGTGTTCTTGCATATACATTATACCTACAGTTACAGAAGAAAGCTGCATGTGGAATTACCCAAAGCAGATAAGAAGATAACCTCTTCACATGGTAAAGTTATTCCTATTGCTCTGCTCTGTGAAGCTTTAGGGTTTGAGTGATCGGAGTTTCAATAGTGCAAGATGGTTCAGAACAGTGTTAGAATTGCTTTCATTCTTTTGGTATGATTTTGTTTTACCTTAGGAAATGCCACCACCAAAGCTACAAAGAGAAGTTAAGAAGTGACCAAATAAAATTTAAAGTAGCAGCGAAGGAAGCATTTGGGACAAAGCCACCTTTTGCTTTCTGGCCATGGCCATCCTTTGCCTTAAACCTCATGCCTTTGAGCACATCATGAGCTGCAGCGGGTGGCCCTTCTCGGGTCTGCGTTGTGAGCTCCAGGCTGCCCCGTGGAGAGGGGGCTGGGGGGACCTCAAGCAGGATGGCCAGCAGCAGCAAGGGCGTAGCACCCGGCAGGCTGGAAGCTCATTCAGGTCAAGTGGAGAAAAACAGCGATTCCTCTCAGAAATTCAGTTTCAAGCACAAGTACTGACTTCTCCGGAGCTTGTGGCTCCCTGCTGGTTGGGCTTCAGGATCTCTGCAGGCTCAGGGCCACGAGCACAGCCAACATTTACACAGTGTGATCAGGGTGAACCCTCAGGTGGGAAAGGGCAAGTCTACGTTGTTTGTTTCAAAGTGTCTGAATGAATGTGTTTTATTTCTCATCACTGTAAGGCTGTCGAGTTTCATTTTATCTGAAAGCACAAATCAGGGGATGATGCAGTCACCACGAAGAAATGTTCTAGGTTTGCCAGAGCAGAGTAGCTGACACCCATAGATCAAAAATAAAGTTTTAATTTTTTCTAGTATAGGTCACCTGGTTTCAGGCATCATGCTCCGAGCCTACCAGACGATAGTTAATTCAGTGTGCTTCTGAAGGTGATGGCATGTCAGTGGAGTGACATCGTGCAAGAAGACGGTGTGTGATCCGGTCAGACAGGACCACAAGATCCAGTCGTTCTGTGTCACTTCACACACAGCAAAAAGTGGCTTTACGAGGCAGTACTTCCTGAAGTGACTTGTCTGATGTGCTCTGCAAAGTGCGTTATGTGCGCCAATGTTGAGAAAATGGAGCAACTACTGGCATTCACTCCTCTACCCTGAGACTTAGAGAATGTGTTCTTCAACTCCTAAACAAGTTTATCTGTGTAATTGCAAATGCTGGGCTATGGTTAAGATAAGCTGTTCTAGATTTGAAATTACATTTTCCACAGGCACACTGGATAAAAAAATTATTGTATATTCCATTTGTGTGTGTAACAAATATTTGTGTAATTGCTTTAGCTGGAAAATGAATGCAGTTACCTTTATGGCTTCCTCCATGATTTTTCTTAAAGGTAACACCAACTAATCAATAACCATCACGCACTTGGGACAACCAGAACAAATGATGTTGTGTGTAACCATATAGTACTCATCTTCATACAACTGGAAACTAAGTCAGAATTCCTTTCTAATTCCTATTTCTTATCCAATTATATGCACACTCCTTAAAATTAAATTGAATGCACTCGTTTACAACCCTTGACCTGATTCACGTCTGCTTCCAGCACCGGTCTAAGGAAAAGCCAGCACAACTGCAGCATGGTGTAAGCCAGTGGTCCAGGACATGAAGATCGTATCCTCCCTTAATGTTTGCCATCCCGTTACAGTGCTGTGACCTTCCTGCTGGCTTGAAGAAATTCTAAAACAAGGGAATAGCTTCATTGCATGAGCAGTAATTACTGTGCTTCATTTTTCTTACATATTTTCCTCCCAGCCTTCAGAAATCTGCAGGCATATTTTCAGAGCATCAAGCCTGAATTCATATTTGCCCAATCTATCTGCTGAAGCCAAGTTTCTCCTGTAATTAAGTGCATGGCACGCAGAGCAGTGCTGACCACCTGAAGCCTTCTGAGGCTTCAGTCCTATTGATCTGGGCACTAAGCAGAGGAAAGCTGTTATAAGCACTGGTGGATTCATATCTATACACCCAGTCTTTTCTGTGCTCAAACTCATTTCTCTGTTTGGGAAGTTGAACTGGAATTGAAGAGCATGAGTTAAATATTTCATGTTGTGCTGGAATGTATAATTCATGATCAAATCCTTCAGAAAGGAAAAGATAAGATAGAGCTGGAAAAGCTTTAAATAAAGTATTTTCTTTAGCTTGTAGACAGACTGCTGAAAAAGTGCTTTCTCCCTTTTCTGTTGGTGTTACAAAGAAAATTAGAAAATAACATGCGATAGCAGTAAAAACAGAAACTCTCAGAGTCGAGAAATTATTTGTTATTGTTTACAGACAGATGCAATTAATGTTTTATACATGATTCTCCAAAGGCCCTCTGTTGCACTTAGTTCCTCCACATTTCGTGCCCTCCCTTAAGAACAAGATATATTGGCCTCAACATGTAAACAGTTCCATACGTTGTTAATTTGTTGTGCTAAATACCTCAGGAAGTCACAGATGGGGATATTTAACAGCGCAGAGCTTACACAACAGGCTCCGCTCCATTAAGACAGGTGTGATTGTTTCAGCAGTCTGAACCTCACAGGGTTTGTCACATGGACACATGAGATGGCGTGGATGACATCTCTGCGCACTGCATCCCCCAGGAAGGGTGCTGGTCTCTGGTTGCTGCCTCCCTCTCGGGACCAGGCGTGGGGTGGCAGAACCCTTCGGCTGCCCCCGTGGTGCCCAGCTGTCCCAGCAGTTGCCAGGCTGCCTCCCCTACCCTGGGGGAAGACCACCACTCCTCCTCAGCTCACACTTCTGTCAGGACAGCACGACTGTACAGAAGCCCTCAATCATTTATTTCTGCAAAAAGTAAGCGGTGCTGAGGTCTCTCCCCGGCAGGGCTGTTACTGTTGTTATTTAACACTTGCACAGCTGCGGTGCTTTGTTTGCCCCAATCTGTGCTCTCCCTGAGGAGCACAAATCCTGGTCCCAGTGCCCAAGCAGGACAGAGGACACTTCGCTCCTGTGCTGGAGGGCTGGGAAAAGAGAGTGAATCACTTCTCTAGCACATCCGAGAACCTCAGTCTTCCCTGTCAATGGGCACCACCGAGAACAGCCTGGCTCTGACCTCTTTGCACCCTCCCTTTAAGTATTTATCCACGTGGATAAGATCCCACTGAGCCTTCTCTTCTCCAGGCCGAACAGTCCCAGCTCTCTCAGCCTTTCCTCATAGGACAGATGCTCCCGACCCTTCATCATCCTCATGGCCCTTCATTGGACTCTCCCCAGTATGGTCATGTCTCTCCTGTACTGGGGAGCCCAGCTCTGGACACAGTCCTCCAGCTCTGGACTCACCAGTGATGTGTAGAGGGGAAGGATTACCTCTCTCCACTTGCTCGATTTGAGCACTGACCTTAACAAAAACATCTGAAGAAAAAATTTTACAAAATCACAACCCAACAAACAACAAAAATTCAAAGCAATAATCATTTCTTGGGGGTCTTTTTCATACTCATGGTGGCAAACAAAGATCTTGGATGACCGTTAGTTTTTTCAGCCCATAGTTCAAGCAATTTCCCATATGAGAGCCCTCTGGTGTCCCTCTGAAACAGATCTCTCAGGAAACAACTTGCTTTTGGAAGCTGGAAATATGTCCTTTACCACTTCTCCAAGGCATGCAAGGTTTCAAATACACTCTGAAAGAAGTGACTGCTTTTTAACTTCCCCAAAAAAGTGTCCTGCTTTGCTCTGTTTCTGTAACAGAGATCCAGATTGTCTGCTGGCAGTTTACAAAAGCAGCGAGTTAATGCTGTGCTCCCTTTGGTTTCATGTAGAAAATAATCACAGAGCTTTGACAGCTGAACAATAGACAATTGCTTGTTTTCTCTGTGCTTTTTTTGAAGAAATGTGTACAAAAAAGTACCGACAAGGTTTTCACATATAGTTAATCATGCCTGTGAGACACTATCGAAGTCAGAAAGAGAGACTGGTGGAACCGTGCTCTGCCCTTCCTGAGACAGAAACAGGAACAGCCATCAGAAAAAAAACAAGATCAAGGGGATCCTGCATTTTCCCCCCACCAGGCTGAAGGCAGGAGCTTAAACGAAAGGAGAGGATGAAAGCAAGTCCATGCTCAGGGCAGCAAGCAAACCCCCTCCTTGCCCATCTTGCCTTCCCAGGTGCCTCTGTACAACAGATCTGTATGAGGCTCTGGATGCTGAAGGCCAGTCAATGAATGATACAGATGACCGTCTGTCTACACCAGAGGTGCTGCCAAGGTCAGAAAGGCATACCCCCAGTATCACGACTGCCTCCATGACGAAGACAAGACAGCTTATGGCTGTAGGCGACGCCCTCCTGAGGGGAACAGAGGGTACAATATGGCAGACAGACCCTCCTTTTAGGCAAGTCTGCTGCCTCCCTGGGGCCCGGTTAAGGACATCACTAGGAAACTTCCTTGCCTCCTACGGCCCTCAGGCTATTACCCATTTCTGCTCTTCCATGTGAGTGGCGATGAAGCCACAATGCGTAGTCCAAGGGCGATCTAAAGAGACTTCAGGACCTTGAGACGGTTGGTAAGGGAATATGGAGCACAGGTTATTTTTTCCTCTCTCCTTCCAGCTGCAGGCAACAACATAGGAAGAAACAGACGTAACCAGTCGATCAATACATGGCTCTGTGGCTAATGTCACCACCACAATTTTGGGGTTTTTGATAATAGGATAGCCTACATGGCACCAGGCTTGCTGTCATCAGATGGGATTCACCTTTCTCAAAGGATGAAGAGGGTCTTTGCTCACAAGCTAGCAGGGCTGATTGACAGAGCTTTAAACTAGACTTGAAGAGGGACAGGGATAATAGCAGGCTTACCCTTGACCAGCTGTGGGATGACAGACCAAGGTTAGAGGGACAGGGTGCTAGTGAGGGCCCTCAGCCTGTTGCTCTGAGACATGCTGGGTACACTGCAGCACACCTGAAGTCTTACGGAGGTGAGCCAGAGGTTCCTGAGGTAATAGGAGCCAATATGGAAACACCAGTGAAATACCTCAAAGGAATTAATTAAGGGATGTTCCTCTAAGCAGGTGACATGGCCGACAGCCCAACTTAAGTGCCCCTGCATCAATGCACGCAGCATGGGCAACAAACAGGAGGAGCTGGAAGCCACTGTGCTGCTAGAAAGCTATGACCTAGTTGCCATTCCTGAAACTTGGTGGGATGAATCCCATGGCTGGAGTGTGGCTATCAACGGCTACAGGCTGTTCAGAAGGGGCAGGCGAGGAAGGAGGGGTGGAGGGGTTGCCCTCTACATCAAGAAATGGATAGAGTGTGAAGAGCTATCTCGGAAGAACAGCCACAAGCAGGTTGAAAACTTATGGGTAAGAATCAGAGACCAAGTCAATAAAGGGAACCTTGTGGTTTGTGTCTACTACAGACTGCCCGATCAAAGGGAGCCTATTGACGAAGCTTTCTCACTCCAGCGACAGGAGGCATCGCGCTTGCAGGTTCTCATCCTGCTCAGGAACTTCAACCACCCTGACATCTTCTGGAAAAGCAGCATGGCAAGATGTAGGCAATCCAGGAGACTCCTGGAATGCATGGAGGATAACTTCTTAAGGCAGGTTATAGACAGCCCCACCAGAAGGGATGCAATGTTGGTCAAGATGGAAGTGATCTAATCACTGACATCAAGACTGGAGGCAGTCTGGGCTGCAGTGATCATGCACTGGTGGAGTTCACAGTCCTGAGGGATATGGGTCAGGCGAAGGGTGAAGTGAGGATCCTGAATTTTAGGAAGGCAAAATTCCAGCTGTTCAAGAAGTTAGTCAGTAGGGCCCCTGGGAAACTGCCCTCAGGGACAAGGAAGAAGAACAGAGCTGGCAGGTCTTTAAGGACACTTTCCATAGAGTGCAAGAGATCTCAATCCCCAGGTGTAAGAAATCAGGAAAGGAAGGCACGAGACCAGCATGGGTGAGTCAAGACCTGCTGGTCAAAGTAAAGGGCAAGAAGAAAATGCACAGGCAGTGGAAGCAGGGACAGGTATCCTGGGAAGAGTTTAGGGATGTGGTGTAGGGATGGGGTCAGGAAGGTCAAGGCACAGCTGAAGTTCAATTTGGCAAGGGATGCAATGAGTAATAAGAAGGGCTTCTACAGGTATGTCTGCCAGAAAAGGAAGGTCAAAGAAAGCGTACCCCCACAATGAGCAAGACATGCAAACTGGTAGCAATGGATGAGAAGAAGTCTGAGGTACTCAACATTTTTGCCTCAGTCTTCACTGACAGCCTGTCTTCCCACACCTCTTGAGTGGATGGAGCACAAGACGAGGACTGAGGCACCAAAGTCCCTCCCAATGGAAGAGAAGATCAGGTTCGTGACCACCTGAGAAACCTGAACATATACAAGTCTATGGGACCAGAGTAGATGCATCCCAGAGTCCTGAGGGAATTAGCTGATGTAGTTGCCAAGCCACTCTCCATGATATTTGAAAAGTCATGGCAATTAGGGGAAGTTCGTGGTGACTGGAAAAATGGAACCATTGAACCCATTTTTAAAAAGGGTCAAAAGGAGGACCCTGGGAACTACCGACCTGTCAGCCTCACCTCTGTGCCTGGGAAGATCATGGAACAGATCTTGCTAGAAGCTATGCTAAGGCACATGGAGGACAGGGAGGTGATTCGAGACAGTCAGCATGGCTTCACTAAGGGCAAGTCCTGCCTGACCAACATCGTGGCCTTCTGTGATGGAGTGATTGTGTCAATGGACAAGGGAAGAGCTACAGATGTTGTCTATCTGGACTTCTGTAAGGCCTTTGACACAGTCTCCCACAACATCTTTCTCTCTTCAATACTTAAAGGGGGCTTAGAAGAAAGATGGGGGCAAACATTTTAGCAGGGTCTGTTGTGATAGGACAAGGGGTAATATTTTTAAAACAAAGCGAGTAGATTCAGACTAGATATAAGGAAGAAATTTTTTACAATAACAGTGGTGAAACACTAGGACAGGTTGTCCAGCGAGGTGGTAGATGCCCCATAGATGGAAACATTCAAGGCCAGGTTGGACGGGACTCTGAGCAAGCTGATAGAGTTGAAGACATCCCTGCTCATTGCAGAGGGATTGGACTAGATGGCCTTTAAAGGTCCTTTCCAACCCAAACCATTCTATGATTCTGTGAAAGTTTTTTCGAATTGAGGGAGTTTAGGATGGTGTGATCACGCTGCCACGGTAGGAGATGTGTACTGCCACATAGGTATCAACTTACAGGGCAGCTTTTCTAAATACATAAAATAAGGGAAAGCATCAGAGAAGAATTCAGTAATTAGGGGCCATTTATTTAAGCAGTAAAACTACAAGCATGCAAGAAACTTGAAAATGAAACATGTTAAAGGTCCTTTCCTTGCCATATTGCAGGGTGCTGTGTATGGACGACTGTCTGCACTGACAGATACCAGCTACAGCAAGCCTGACCCTGCGCACGATGCTGTGGTGCCAGCACAGCGGCCCGTCGCCTCTGGGGTCAAGGCCTCTGGTGCGATATTGCTGCCACTACCATGCTTTTCCCTTTTCAAGGATTCCCCACTACCTTTCCACATGGAAATTTGTTATAAGGGATGCAGGACTGAGAGAATTTTGTTCTTCCTTCCTAACCTTATTTGGAAGACAAATAAAAATTTGAACTAATAAAAAAAAAAATCACAAACGTATCTAGACCTCTGCCAAAGGAAGTCTTCATGAAAGCCAAATGCCTTGAAATAACTTATACCTCAGGACAGACTGCTTTAAAATGCAAGCAAGAGTATTTACTTTTAACAACTAGCAGAGACAACACAGTTTGAAAAATGTTTATGAAAGACTGAAGTGGAAAGGAAAGGAAACAATACTCAGTCTCTTTGTGCAAAATATCACATGTTAAAGGTTTCTGTTTACCTCCCTTTCTCCTGATGGTTTATTGCGGGCAGTACTGACATGACCTGCCCTATCAGAGATGTCCTTCCTCCGTGCCTCAGACCAGACTCCCTGGGGACACCTTTCCCGATGAGCCATACAAGTGGTGGCAGCTGGACCCTTCCCGGTGCTCTCCAGGGAGTCCGGTCCCATCCTGGGAAAGGGGAAAGCTGCTGCCACCTCACACTGAAGCAGAAGCCCTTTGGGAGCCTTGTTACAGCCCCGGCCACTGAGCAGAGTCCCCACAGGGCAGGGTACAGCCAGGCTCATTCCTCTCACTGCCCTGAAGGTCTCCAAAGAGGCAAGTGCTGTCTCTGCAGAGCAGACATCGTCCCCTGAGCTCCTCTGAGGTGGTGTGGGCAGCGGCTCCATCCACTGCAGCGTGGGCTTTCTATCAGCTCTCAGAACTGGCAGACACAATTAACACACATAGACAAATCAGTTTAGTCCACACAAACCATTTCCGTTTGTTGACTTACAAAAACATAAACATAATAAAACACTTTGCAGTGGAAAAACATGTTCACATGAGAAACTCTGGCAATAGATTAGGTTTAGTATAGCAATGGAAAATAGCTTGGGGAGTAGTCTTTGTTTTGTGGGGCAGGTGAGATAAAATGCACTTTCAATCCCTGACCTCTTTCACTCTGTCTCCTCTGGTATGGCAGGAAAAGACTGTGGTATAGGGTAGAATCATTGAGCTTTTCAAAAACCCTTCCTTTAAATACCTCTGGGGAGGAGCTGACAAAGCTGCTATCCAAATCCTGTGGGGACTCACATCCGTTGCCTACCATGAAGGCAACCTTTACGGCTAAACACTTCCTTTTTTATTTTTTCCCTATTTGTTTCCTCCAAAATTGCATGCTGCAAACATGTTTTTACAAATATCAATGTATGATCATTAAGACCACATAATGTTCTGTGGTAGCTGACTTATTTCAACTTTGATTTTAGCAAAACTAGAACAGATAACAATACACACCTAAAACATCACTAAGGAGTATGCAAATAGTCAACTACAATAAAATTACATCATATTCCTACTTCTAAAGACAGAGAAGTACTCCGAGACTGCAAGCTTCCTGATGGTGTGTCTGATTATAGTAACGTGTTTGTCCCACCTTGACTGCAATATACACTCTCACAAGCGAAATTAATTTTGCATCACCTTCTGATCCTGTTCATCAACAGGAGAATAACATGCCAGTGTGGCAGTGGCTGATGTCCCCAGTGGAAGAGTCACCGTGCAAGGTGCCTGGCCTGTGGGTGGACTGGCCGCAGACTGGAGCGGCTGCTTTTACCTCTATGCAGGCTGGCCAACTGACCGCACGGCTCCTGCGGGCACAGTTTCCCAGTGGATTTGCAGACGATTGCCCTGCAGCATGCTGTGAGCTTCATGGAGCGCCTCAGCAGCCACGACTGTTACTGGGACAGACAACGATGGAGCATAAATCAGTCCTGGGATGACAAACAGTGACATGAGAAAAGAGCTTGGGTAAAACATGCAAAGTTGAAGTCCTCCTGAGGA
>NW_009636325.1:4312-8445 GCF_000690535.1 Cariama cristata | reverse complement strand
AGCCAAGCGTCTCTTCTTCTGCAGCGTCTCTGTGGAGCAGATTTCACAGCAACGCCTCCACCAAGGCACACTCACAATCAGCATACAAAACCCAGCAGGATGACCACTGAACTTGGACTACAAGTCTCATCTATGGATAATTGTCTTTGCACATATTTATCACCAATGGTAGTGCCAAATGGTCTCCAGAAGCTGAGGTAGATATGATCCGTACCACATCTGGGCACCACCAGCCGCACTCCGGCTCCACACTCCACACCAGGACACCACGCTCCTGGGGGGATGTCTGGGCACGGAGTGGGTGGGAGAGGCTGTGTTCAGGTACGCCATGCAGCCTCACTGCCCAGAGAGCACTGCTACCTTATGCCTCTCCAGCCGTGACCGGAGTTGGCCTGGTGGGCACCCACTACTTCCCATGCCGAGGGGCGGATCTGTCTTTAGGATAAAGCAACGTCTGCCTCACCTCCCCCATACTCTAGTGTAGTTGTGGAAGAGCAGCGTGATCACTGCAGAGTTCCCAGGGAGAGGTGGACTGAAGTGTGTGATAATAACTTTTTTCAGTATGAAAACCTGACTACTGTAAGAAAAGTATAAAATACCGTGCAAAGGGTAAATGCAAATTTTGAGAGAAATAAAAAGACAGGCTGTAACATCCAGCAGATATGAGATGCTATAAAGAAAATATAGAGAGCTTTCTAAATCATAGGGTCATGAATCCTCTGTTTATTATCAAAACTTGCTTCCTACACTCTTTTCAAGTCCTGTGCATGATCTTGCACTTCCATTATGCTGGCTATCCACAAGTTTACACTCATTTTCTCTGCCAGTTTTCTTCTGGTTCTGTCCTTCAGCAGGTAGGCTTTTCAAGAGGATCAAAATTTAACCTTCATCCAGGTATCACCTGAATTTTTAATGTCAGTCTGAGTCACACACCAACTATGCCATTGCTGTCAAGATTGTTTATGCCATTGTTTGTTTTAAGGATGGTTTTGCCTTTTGAAATTGAAGCAGGGTGATTTTCTCCATCGGCAGCTTGTTTCACCAGGCTTGGAGACAGGACCAAAGCTGCAGAGCAGCCCGGGGAAGTGATGTCTTTGGAGGAGCTGGGAATGGAGGGAGCATCCATACCAACCCTAATAATGCATGTCTGGCAGTGTGGGCTGCTGCCCAACTTGGGACTGCTTTGTATCAGCAATTTCACGGTCATTAAACATGTGAATGGTTCAAGTTCCACAAGAGTCCAGTAAACCCAGCAAAACCCTCCCACCAGAAAATCCTTTCTACCAGTATGATGCACTTGTGGCTGCTCAGGCAGTCGTCCTACACAGCTACGTTCAGTAAGCACCGGTAGTGCCGCTGGGGTCATAACTTCTCATGATCTGAACTAGCAGGCTATGCTTCAAAAACAGTGATACACAGTCCTGCCAGTGTACCTGTGTTCATGCCAGGCATCATGCTTCAGCTAATGAATAAATAACAAGTAATAAATAAATAACAAACAGTACTGGAGGCTCAAGGGGAATGAAGACATTGGATGATGGAAAAGTGCTGCGTATCTGGAAAAACATTTCCCCATGACAGTGGTCAAACACTGGAGCCAAGACCAAGCATGGTGGGGATATCTCCATCCTCACAGACATTCAGAACCTGACCGGTTATAACCTTAGGTGAACCTT
The DNA here is from genome assembly GCF_000690535.1 of Cariama cristata. NCBI lineage: Eukaryota > Metazoa > Chordata > Aves > Cariamiformes > Cariamidae > Cariama > Cariama cristata. The sequence goes on along the minus strand of NW_009636325.1, from coordinate 6,769 downwards.
GACATTAGGTGTATCATTGAGATTGGTCCAGCTTCGAGCAGGGGTTTGGATCAGATTACCTCCAGAGGTCTCTCCTAAACACCGCTATTCTATAGTTAGCTGTGTCACTCCATAAATTCTAACTAAATCCCCTAAATGGGTAGGTTTGAAAATGTGAGCATAAAAACTTGTGCCTAAGAAGTGCTGGTCCTTGCTTGTTTCTCTTTTTCTCTTAATGTATAAAATCTTTCTCTCTCTCTACCTGTGTATGTCCACATAAACACGTATATGGAGGGAGATTAAGACAGAGAAAAATTTAATTCCCAGTATACCTAAATGCACACATATATTGTCCTCAAGCACATGTGATAGCATGTGAGGCTGATTTATAAGGTCTTTACTGGATTTATTACTCTACTTTTGAGCTTTATATCTTTCGCATTTTTAAAAATTGACTGATTTTCAAAATTGATAATAAAAAAAATATTACTGAGTTAAACAAAATTTAATCCATTATCTTGCTCTGACTTGTCTTCAGCTTTGAATTGCCCGTTCCACATTTGATTAGGATTTTAGAGCAAATGAGGTTTGCGGCATCACTGAGAACCTGATGAACACTCTTCTACATTGTAAAACCTCTTCAGTGCTTGACACCCACTGTGGAAAGCCTGAAACTAGACTCACAGGGCTAACAGCACCTGTAAAAACACAGAAATAAACTTTTTTCTAGAATGAAAAATTGAAAGGAAGTCAGATTTTGAAAGGACCCCCTGATGACTATCGACAGTGGGGTGCACATGTTCATTTTCTTCCCCTCCCCTGTGTTCACCTCTGTTTTCTCAGGACTTTTTTGAGGACAATGATGGGTGTCTATAGGAATGCACCTTCCAGAAAACCTATAGTCATGGGCAAGTCCAGGGGCATCTTAACAGGAAAAGCTAATGTAGAATATATGCAGTTACAATTTTGAGTGATCAGTGATGTTGGCAGAATCGCTAGTTGAAAAACCTGGTGTGGTGTTCATGCCTTACACACCGTGTCTTTTCATGCGTACTCCTAAATATCCTCTCTAGCTGTTCAAGGAGGTTTTATTTGAGAGAAGACAATTTCAGCTGGAAAATCTTGGTACTTCTGCAGACTGCAGTTATGTTTCCCCCCCCAAATAAGAACCTACTTCAGTTCTAGCTATCCACCTCTCTGCCCTACTGCCTCAGCATGCGTCTAGGTCCAAACGATGCTGGGATGCAGACATCCTCTGATCAGTGTACACATGGTCACCAGTGGGTTTTGTATGAAGTCCCTCAGACACTGAAGATGCACCTTCTTGGAAGTGTAGGCATCAGAGGCAGCACCTTTGTTTTCCAGATGTAGAGAAAGATCTCCCCACAGCCTCGGAGAGGCACCATGCCACACGCCAAAGCAGATTATTGGTAAAGTGCCACAGGCTATCACTTTGCTTTAGCTAATTCGGTGAGCTTTAGTGATTCCCACACACTAAGAACTGCAGGAGACATAAATATTTAATATCAAGGCATGGAGAGCTGCTAGCAGCTGAGGCTGGCTCTGCCTTTACAACCCAAAGTGAGGGAGGAAGACCAGAAATCAGAAATGAAAATCAGGGTGTCCAAAGATAATTTTGACTGATGATTTTTGGCCCTTCCAGTCTGTGTTACGTACCAGCCTGAGATGTGCAGTGCTAAATTCCCTGCAGGAGCAACTTCGTAGGTTGGAATCAACCCAGGCTGCCTGGAGGCGTTTCTCGGCGTGAAGCAGGTTGTTGCTGGCAGGGGGACAGCCTCCACCATCGCCTCTGCCATGCCAGGGTGGTTGCTGCAGCAGCAGCAGCAGGACAGTTGCTCTCCTCCAGCCAGCCTGCGTGTCAGAATTAGGGCTCAGCTTAAGGAGACATTCACTGGCCTCCAGCTGCCCTCCACAGGGTCCTGCTTTCCTGGGCATCTGGACCAGGGGTTGGCTCAGGCATGCTCCTGTGAAGTCTGCAAACACGTGTACCTTTCCCTGCAAAGCGCAGCGGAAGGCTGAACCCATCTCTCTATTTTCACTTTATTTTAGGGGCAGGTATGATATCTTAAGAAGTTAAATGTGCTCAGCACCATTCTCTGGCACCAAGTCTGTAAGGCACGATGTGGATGCTGCTCCTAATGCTAAGCTATCATACAGGGGTCACATCCAGGGCAGGGATACTCCATCCAGTTGCCTGCTGGGACCTGTCCATGGCCTACATTTGCTCCAAAACTAGTTGTTCTGCAAGCAATGGTTTTCAACCTCATTTTTGATCCTGTTTTTTGGGACCTGTTTGTTGTGGCAGGATAGGTCACACCCAGCCCAGCAATTAAACATCAGGGCTGGCAAGGCTCTACTGGTTGCTGCCCACCCATGCCAGAGACCAGAGGGACAAAGTCAATGGCCCCTCACAGATCCACCTGCCAGTGGTATGGCCACATCGCTTGCCTCTCGGCG
>NW_009636325.1:420-4217 GCF_000690535.1 Cariama cristata | reverse complement strand
CTTTCCTTCCAAGCCTCTGAGGACGTCGAGGGAGGACCGTTAGGGACAACCATCCCTGTGCCCACAACCACAGGGGACGCCTCAGCTGACACCCTCACTGAGACGCCAAGCTCCGCAGAGAGACCCCAACGCTGCCCCATGGCTCTGCAGTTGGGAGTCTTCCATGATCCGCCTCTGCCCTTCAAACAACCAACCTCAGAAAAATAAAGTCGGTGCATGAACAGCATCCGAAGAGGATAAGCAGTGCATTAAATATGCAGACAGACCTTTCAAAAGGGTCGACAACACCAGCAGACTCTGAAAATTGCCAGATGGCATGGGTTAGCATTAAAATACAGTTAAAAATTTATTGGTGGTGTTTCACACAAATATAAATAAATAGATAAATAGATCTAACAGGAACTATTTTTGTGAAAGCACAAAATAAAATCTGTGATCAGGAATTCCAGTAAAGGGCACCAGCCTCAAACTCCGGATAAACAGAAAAAGTAGAAAATTGCTCAAAACTGAAGATCGTATCAGAGGTCTTTTATTATAATTAACTGCTTTTTCAAGCTCCCCTGTTGTGATTGCTTTGAACCTGTAAACTCCTGCTATGTATGAAATGCTAAGATTATTAGGTTTACTAAATGAACTTGGATGTCAAATCCCCTTTCTCCTCTGCTGAAACAGCATCTTGGACAGTGTTAGCATGGAGCATCCACATCATTCTGCCAGTGTCCTTATTGACCTTTTCTTAGGTCTTTAAAATATCTGTGGATGAATTTACACTTGAAATTTAATAGTTTTTTTCTGCTCAAGGGTGTTAGTGCATTAGAAATGTCAGCCTTTGAAATAGATATCACAAGGCATTTAGTTATAAAAAGCAACACAGTTTTATTACCTGACAAGGACAAGCTTAAAACATTTCGGTTAAGAGACACAGCTGATTTTCACCTTAATACAGCAGGAGAAATATACTGTCAGTTGTTTCCCAAAGCTAACTTACCACAAAGCTCATGTAGCAAAATTGTGCTCATGAGTTCCTGGGGGAAAATTATTTTTTTTTATTTTCTCCCTTCTAACAAAACATAAGAGCACATGGCAAGTGCAAAGAGCCAGACAGATATCAGATAAGATTGTGAAGAATTCAAATGTGTTTGGAAGAGGTCGTGAAGAAATCAAACTCGCTACACTTGCCATTGCATTAATTTTCTGGTAAAGCAGTCAGGATCCCAAGCTCTCTGCGCATACCTACGTTCATTACTGCTTGAACAGAAGTCACAGAGGGTTTGCTGCAATTCTTTTGCACTGCATGCGTTACTCATCTGTCCAGTTATCATTGCATCATCATTTTATAGACACCTTGTCATAACCTATGACGCAGACATGTCATTGAGTTTGGTGTAGGGACACAGCTCTCATCAGAGTTACATTTAAATTAATCAAATGCAAGTTTTAAAGCAAAGACAACTTCCCTTCTTAATCAGAGGACAGGACCAAATGCCCAGATGAAAGCTGCTTATGTCCTGTGTCACAAAAAACTTAGTGAAAACCACATGGGTAGTATCTGGTAATAACCAGCCTCCACTCTTCATATTACGATCAATATTCTCTTGCATTTCATTTTCCTTTCTTCACTTTCTAAAGTTTTGTTTCACCTCATTCATTAGAAGGTACAGACAGGCCCTTAATGATATCAAAGATTGAATAGGCTGTGAGACCCGGTACGTTTCCCCAGCCCCTGCCAGCACCTGCGGGTCTGCAGGGCAGTCCAGGTGAGATGGGGGCTGCAGAGGGGAGCAGCAGCCACGAGGAGCGTGGTGTCGGTGCAGACATTCACCCAGCAACAACCACCCCAGCTCTCTCCTCTTCCAGGGCACATGCCTTCCAGCTGACTCTGGGATGAGCAGGATCCTGGCAGCCTCCATATTTGGTGCAAAAGGTGAGATTTGTCCTATCTACCCAATGCGAGCTTGAAATTGTCAGCTTAACCCTTATCCTTTCTCTTCACTGCCTGTCCCCCCCATGCGCACACGGCTGCACAAGGACATGTGCTCTGGTCTGTGACATGTAGCCTAGACAGCCACATGGAAAAGCCGTGACAGATACGGCAGGATCTGATGGTACCATTACTGAAGGTATCCCCAGCTCAAGCACCGAACACAGTGGTGTAAAAATAATGCTGCAAAGGCACACAGTTTCACAAAGCACGAGGGGTGTTAGCCTGAATAATCCCAGCAATGCTCGGCGGGCAAGCGTGGGCCAGGCTGGGAGAGGGCACGATGCCGCACACGCACACAGACCCTGTGTGCCTGCACGGCCCCAGCGCTGGCCCTGCCCACCGGTGCCTCCCCTGCACATCCCACCGACTGCACTGCAAACGGGACTCCCAGGTGAAAACTGGTAACGTCACTGAGAGACAATTTCCTCCTTCTTCTTTATTTCCCTGCTTCATTATGCATTTGATTACCTGTTTGCCCAGGGCGAGGGACACCAAAGAATACTACTCCAAGAAGCTCTGTGTTCTGATCCATTAAAAAAAAGTTAGACCATTGTAGTCCTTGGATTTGGGGGTTACCTACAAGCTCTTCATCCCACTATATGTGTTCTGTGTTTTGCATTTTAATGCAAAATTAGCGTATGAGTGTTGACCAAGATAAAGGTACACATATGAATATTAGAAGTTTATGCACAAGTGGCCCTTAGTTTCAATAAAATATCTATTGACGCTTGCTTTCAAACTTTTGCCATAGCCAGAATAAAACTTTTCATCCTACCTGGAACTCGGCTTCAGCTCCACAGCCAGGGAAGCCCTCTGGGCTGACTCCTACTGAAATTCATGCATATTAGTACCAACTTAAACGTGGCTGAATACAGTATGGCATCCTCTACGTAACTCAGGTCTCCCTGCCACACAGTGTCATGTGCAGCGTCTGGGACCTCTGCAGGGGAAAATAAAAAAATTGTCTCTGCTGCTTGAACTTCTGTCTCTCAGATGAGGCTGAAGAAATAGATTAGTTGATTGCATCGTATTAGAAACATTTTTAAAGTTAGAATAAATAAGAAGCAAAGTCATACTGTAAAATGATTAAATAGTTTTAATGATTGTGTATCTCTTGTTTCTATTAGAACACCAATATATGCATAGGTATAATAAAAATTATAATTAGTTATTAATATTATAATGTCTAAGTTACTTCACAGGAGAGCAGTAACACACCTTTACCCCTGAACAACTGAATGCTGACATGGAAGAGAAATGTCCTTTTCTCCATGCCCATGGCACTTTTTATGTGTCTCATTGAAATGACCAGGTTTCTTCAGTGGTTTTAATGCTCAGTCACACCAAGGTTCTGCTTCATCTGCATCCCCAACATAGGAGAGCAAGCCAAGAAGCTTAGCTGTCTCTGCACAGTCAATCAATACCAGCTCAGGGTACAGGTCCCTTCTGTGATGCGCTCCCCTTCAAACGTCATCAATCATTTAGTCATGATGGAGGACCCAGCAGCTGAAGTAAGGAGTTCATCACAAGCTGTCAATCTGTCATTTTCATTCTCCAGGACACCTGGAAACCTCTCCCCAGACCACATCTTGCAGAAGAGTACTTTTTCTGCCTGATGGGGCCATGGCGAAGGGCTGCCAGATGCTCTTGCCAGCAGACGTGACCTCTCTGCCTGCGCAGGAGCCACCCTCTCTGTCCTGGGGACAGGCAGTGGGCAGGCTCGACTGCCAGGGAATAGGTTGTGGTGGGCCCCTGGCAGATGGCTGCGGCTGTGCCATGGCTTGGGGAGACCAGGTGCTCCTGGCAGGGAGGT
>NW_009636325.1:0-389 GCF_000690535.1 Cariama cristata | reverse complement strand
TTGGGGCCGGCGTACAGCTGCAGAGCCCAGCCATCACCCGGCAGCGAGTGCTGTGCCAGGACACTGGTCACAGAGGCCCCTTGCCCACGGCAGCTACTCTGCTGCACTTTCTGTCTTCAGTGCCCACCCTGCCTTCCCAGCTTCAGGCCTTCTCGCGTATGCACCTAAGTCACCAGTGGAAAACGCATGTTATATGCAAAGTTCAGCGAGCGTTTCCCTGTTGTTCAGTGAAGAAGTTTTTTCCTGCTTTTCTGTATTTCTTTTTTTTTGAAGGTATATTATGAGACATATATATGAACCTGCATAGACACTGGCTTTTTAAAGCTTTTCAGTAATGGTAATCTGACTGTAATCTGACATCAAGATGGGTGGGAGTGTTGATCTGCTGG
>NW_009636324.1:0-6435 GCF_000690535.1 Cariama cristata | reverse complement strand
TCTGGCAGCTTCTCACAGAAGTCACCCCTTGTAGCCCATCGCTACCAAAACCTTTCTACACAAACCCAATACACTACTATAAGATTTACCTCAGAGGATTCATATCTCTTTAGTCACGTGGTACACATTTATCCCAGACTTCAGTGATTTCACCTATTTAACTTCCACTTTCTTGTTGTATTTAGTTACCTTTTTACTTTCAGAAGCAGGAATCTTTAGCTGTAGATCATTAAGTTGGGGTATTGCACTGAAGTGCAAGGTTTTAATTTGCAATAGTTGCTTATATCTTTAGTCTTGGAAAAAAATCTAACAAAAATGCCCTTCCTTGCCTTGTCCTTGCAGATCCCTGTCATAATTTCTCACTGAGATATATCGAACTTAATATCACGTAAAAGTTTTAAAACACTGAGACAATTAGACTGTTGTGTATTTTAAGGATGGAAAAGGAGGGATACAACAACGATAAACAGCTAAAATGATTTTGGATGAATGAACCGAAATCCTAAAAGGGTGCTCACAGAGTGTAGCTTGGAATGAGAGACCTTCCTGCATCATTCTCCATCATGTCGTACACTGAGGAAAAAGTGAAAAGGAGAGAGCCATGGCTAAGGTCATGCATTTTACATTATTTGGCAGATATTACGTCTCTTTTTAACTCCATCTATCCCTTTCACTTTTGTATGTGGTAAGGAACATTCAGTGTCATGTTTTCTTTTACTTTTGTATATACCAAGGGCCAATGAGAAACTGATTCTTAGGTTATAAGTAAGTGAAGAAATATATGAAATTATTTTTTTAGTCTGTTGAACTTTGAATACATATATATTGTTATCTAAGCACACTTACAAACCCATGTGGTTTTGTTACTTTTATTATACTATGCTAATAGTGATTGAGCGAGTACATATGTGTATACCTGACACAACGAATCTCCTATGTCTGCAAGATGCCTAAATAAAGAACATAAACAAATCGCTCTTAGTCATGCCATTTTGTCTGTCTTTGAATATTCATGTAGTTGGAGGTTTGCCAGGGTTTGCTTACTCAGAATGCAAATCAGATACCAAATTCAGGTAACGTATAGTCAGAATTAGTTAAGTATGCAGCTCTACCCACATATAACTCTTTGGCTTCAATGTTGACCCTTAGCTCTGTCTATTTTTTTCACTATGTGGAAAAAAACTACCAAAATTTTTGTCACAAAATGTAGAGATAAATTAGACTTTTCCACAGTAGACCACTGTCACAAAATAGCAGTTGCAAAAGCAAGGAGTGAAAGGAAATAGTCCTTTTTGTAGTCGGTAACTTTTGAAAATTAGTAAGAATCTTTCTAGCCTTAATATCTTGCTTTTGATACATTAAATGATTTTTCATTTTCTTTTGGTTTTCCTTTAGATTTCCAGCTGCAAAGATTAACAAGTATCAAATAAAGAAACCTTGGCCACTTTTCTGACCCCTTATATTCAGTGAATCAGAGTCAGCTCTTGTAAAATGAACAATATTAATCAATATTAGGAGGGAGACAAAAAGGAAGCAGAGGAGTAACTATATCTTGCAGCAAAAACTGAGGGTTATTATGTCTAGGCAGGATGCACAAGACCAAAGTACTCAAAAAAAGGGAAAGCGACAGTTTTAGCTGCATGGTATCTAAAGGCCATTTGTGTTGTGCTGATAGTTTTTATACATGCCCAAATCAGTATAATCAGTATTTTATACCGTCAGTTCACTCGGTAACACTTGACTTACTGCTCTGGTTGTTCTGCCATTCATTGGTGTAATTTTTCATCACAAAAGCATGGATGGTGGTCATATCAGCCAAGTGCAGATAGTATTTTCATTTTTTAAGATGGGAAATAGTAGCTTATTATTAGGAAGCAAGATATTCTGTGAGAAAGACTATTGGACACTGAAAATTACTTCTGAATTTCCCTTTTGGCTCTGACCATCACCTTTGAATTGCCTTGTTGATGTGAGCAACCATAAAAATGGCCTAGTTAGAAGAGGAAAAATACTGAACGGAAGAAATTGTCTGCTGAAAAACACTGACACCTTGGAAAGTGCAGCTGGGCTCTTCCAAGTGCGGCTGGGGTACCTAGAAACCAGAGACATCGTGAAATACCTTGGATAAGCACGAAAACAAGGGATTGTAATGGCAATTTATAACCTGAGACAGTGGAAAACCACCTGGAAAAATAAAATTGCTCTGAAAGAACAGAAAACAGGATCACCTATTGACTGTTACAGGTGAAAAATCGAAATCAACAGCATCTATTGGTTGCTCAAAGTAGGATGTCCTACACCCTTTCATTCTTATAAAAAGGACTTAATTTTTATTCAAAATGGAGCCTTTCACTCTCTGCAAACTTCCCAGTTGAATCCCCTGTGAACTCTCTGCGAACTTCTGGACTCTCACCGGGGGCACCCGGCTGACTCCAGACTCTGTGACGTGGATCATTTTTGAAGGGAGACTCTGTCTGTTACTTTACTGGTTTGGTCTGTCCCCCCCTCTTTTGGGGGTGGCTAGACCCTCCCCGGGATCCCTCCTCCACCTTTTTGGATGGTGTGGCCCCTTCTGAAATCGGTCTAATTTGCTTTGTATTGATATTATGTGTATTCATGGAAGTAATCTATCGCAAGTATATCTGGTGTTATGTTGTTGATCTGTTTCCTCACTAATGATAAGCTGTAGTAACCTCTAGTAGTATGTAACTATTTGGTTGTTGTTGTTACTGATTATACCGCAATAGTGATTGATGCTATTATTGATTGATAGCATACTATTGATTGATATTATATTATTGATTGCTGATAGTAATTTGTAATAGCTTTGTGTATATATTTACTCATATTCACTTTATTAATTATACATATATTTGCTAGTGGTGATTTTTGTGGTATTTGTTGTAATCTGTAACAAAGTAGAGAAATTTAGAGGATAAAACCTCCATGTTCTTGTGTATTACAGAATGCTATGAACCCATGGTTGCGGTCTCTACACACCCAAAGGCCAGGTAACCCTTTAGGTGGTGACACTTGGGAAAGTCACTTGACATCCTATGCTCCTTCCCTCTTTCTGTAAAATTGTTCAAGTCAAAACTGTGTAGACATCTAGGTTTCTGTCTTAGTCTTCCTTTCCCTCCAACTGAATCGCTTCAATTCTATTATTTTTTCTAACTCTCTCTTCTACACAGATGTATAAGTAATGGAGATTTTATACATCATGACACATAGAAATATTTTAAAAAACTTAATGTGAAACTTCTTGCTTGTGAAATACAGAAATGGCATTTTCCGAAACTCCTTTTTTGCTGGCAAGAGTTTCAGAAAATAGTGTGTTTGTCTTCCCATACCATGGAAAGGGGAGGAAAATTTTTATGTTGCTATCTATAAAGAAGAGAAAGAGGAAGACAGAGTCTCAATCCAAGATGTTATATTTTACATACTTTACCATGCCTTTACACAGGAAAAAGGCAATATTTCACATGCAGAGACTTCAAATGTCTCTCTTATGAAACAGAAACAGGTATATTAACATTTTAATGTCTACCATAAGTATGTTAACCATGTAAAATGACTTACTACATATAATGTTTTTATTTCCCAAGAGAGGAAATAGAGAAAAAAATACAACATCTCTGTCAAATATGGATCAAAAAGAGAATATAGTATTTACTGTAAAGAAGAAAATATTCCTAAAGAAGCTAACAGCAGAATAGAATGAGATTACACAAAGAAGTTCAAACATACAAGTAACGTTAAATCCTTCCCTTCTCCTGATGCATTCAATACCGAGAAAAAAGAATCTAAGCCATCAGAACAACAAAAAATATCCCAACATAAGTAATTAATTTATGAATAGTGAATTAAATTTCAGTTCAGTGAGCGCTTGTGTTATGTTTTAAGAGCAAATCCACATGTGAAAGTCTGTCAACAGAACTTTTTAGTCTTCAAAGAAATGAAAACAATTTCAAAAGAAAAGATGTTTCATAGAAAAGCCATGAACTTAATAAAGACAAATGTGAATGGTTTTAGCAAGAGTAACAGTTACATTTTAATTCTAATAGCTTTTTATGGTCAAAGATATTTTCTGTCTTTTCAGTTCTAATGGCATTGACCAGATAATTGTGATTTCTTTTGAAAGAAATAGAAGTGTGCTAATGATTTGTCAGAATAACAGCATTCAAAGGTCATATATTTATCATATGTTAAGAGGAGGTATGGTGGTTTTGTTAATATCTCACATCTTCATTAAGTATTGAAAATAATTCATTTTATTATTCAGTAACATCTTTACTACACAGGTTCTCTTAATGTTACTTCCGTATAAATCAGTTTAATAAAAATAATGGAGCTAGTGATGTTTTCCCTCATCATTTGTCTCAAATTTCAGGAACCATGTGGTCCAGAAGACAGTGCACTAGCTGGAGATATGTTTGCACTCAGGTTCTGTTATGGACTTGCTGGAGTAAATTTCCTTGTTGCTGTTTCACCTCCTTCTGTTGTCCAATATTTCAAGCACTTTGGGGAAGATGCATTCTATTATGTTTCTATAATCCCTGGCACAATTAGGACTTCATTTTATTTCGCATCTGTAGGATAATTTTAAAGTTAAAAACCACAAATCAAGTACAGGTAAGCTAGTCTATATTTTAAAATTTGTTATTGCATACTAGTGTAAAGGCTTATATAGGCATGAGGTGACATATGTTGTATGAACTATTAATTAGATCTGCATGGATTCAGTACATACCTATGGAATTTGCACGTCAGTGTATTTGTTAGAAAAAAAGTACAGAATCAAAGAAGCTGTAGAGCAAAGACTGGGATCCACAGGACATGATAAAGCTTTAAATGGCCACTGTGAGAAGGAGAGAGACATTGAAAACAAATGGCATGAACTTATCACAGAACATTTTAAAAGGTAATAAGTATGCATAACCAGTGTGAGAAAAAGGTTTTTTCTTTTGATATCCATAATAGATTTAGCACTTTGTTTTTCATGAGTGTTTGGTTGTAAAGAATTTCCTTATTGCATTAAGGAATGTAATCTTAAAGGCTAATTTTAGCTAAGGCAAGCTTTTCTCCCGAGGCTGTATTGACAAATGAATCTTCTGAAGGGCAGTTCAGAGCCTAATTCACGTGCTTTGAATTAGTTTACTAAAGGAGCCTTCCTCTCTCCATTGACTGTCTCCCCTGGACCAAAATGAGTTAGACAGATCTCTCCAGTGTAAGCTTAGTCTTTGGTGAGTAAGTGGAAAACCCTGTTAGCATTCAGACTATGATTCAGAATAACTCTTTTTAGGTCACATTATTTATGAGATTTTTACTGAGTTTTCACAGGTTGATAACGGAGTTAAGATTTACTCTTGGAATCGGCCATCTACCACCCCTGCAAGTTCTATGCAGATCTTACAGACAGTAATTCTGGGCCTCAGATCTTTGTGCCTTCTGCTTCAGTCGCCTTTGTTTTTCAGCAGAGTCTGAAGCACATCGACAGTGTTTGATTGCTATCTGCCATGCAATTGCACTGGTCCTGATAGCGACCAGTAAATGCCACTTCCTGATCATAATCTTTCTGCTGACACTCCATTCACAAAAAGCTACCGAGTGGGAGTTTCTTGGAATCACAAACAGATTTATGTGGGACCCCTTATAAGACAGGAAAAAAAATGAAAATCATGTAACTATTCTGATTTTGTATGATTACCTCACCTAGGAAAAGCTTCGAAATAAAGCAAGGGGACACATAGCAATGCCTTGCTGGATAAGACCTTGCCACATGGGAAGGGATGTTTATTAGCTGAGAGTACTTTGTCCAGGAAGCTCTTGAAGATAAGGCAGTAGTCTCCATTGCAATTATGTACTTACAATTATGTTACCTTGGTTATAAGTACTTGGATCTACTAACAACAAACTCAGAACACATACAGATACTTGGTTGGGCATGTACTTCCAATGGTTATGTCTTTGAGTGACACCACATGCATGAAAATCTATCATATAAGCAGTGGTAATACAGAGGTGGCACCTCTGAATATAGGGATGGCTCAACCTCTTACATATAAGTGATTGAGTGGGGAATTTATTACTATGAGTTTTTTCAGTTCTTTCTTTAATTAACTGTACATAAAATGACTGTAGTGGGTTGACCCTGGCTGGACCCTGGTGCCCACCAAAGCTGCTTTCTCACTGCCCTCCTCAGCTTGACAGGGGAGAGAAAATATAACCAAGGGTTCAGGGGTTGAGATAAGGACAGGGAGAGATTACTCACCAATTGCCATCATGTGCAAAACAGACTTGGCAAAATTAGTTGGCTTTATTATCAATCAAATCAGAGTAGGCTAATGAGAAATAAAACCAAATCTTGAAAATGTCTTCTCCCCACACCTCCCTTCTTCCCAGCCTCAACTTTACTCCTGAATTCTTTACCTCCTC
>NW_009636323.1:0-14159 GCF_000690535.1 Cariama cristata | reverse complement strand
AAAAAAAAAAATCAAACTAAAGTAGGGAATATCACCCTATGGTATAGCCAAATTTTAATAGTGTTGAAGGGATATCTTGTTTGCGCCTAACCGCTCCACCCAGAGACAGATATTTCCTAGGCAAAAGACTCCCACCCACCTGTGCAACTTAACAATTTACAGGGCAAGAAAGGAAAGAGGAGAAAAGGAAATCTGATGGCATCTATTATTGTCAAAGGTGATGTTGATACCCTCAAGACACCAGTAACATCTCCCAGGCTCTTCCTCACCACTGCAAGCTGACACCTTCACCCCTGAAAAAAACATTTGACATGGTATCCACCATCATACTGCAACGCTCCTGAAAGTTCAAAACCAAAGCTCACTGGAGCTTCTGTGGTTTAGTTCCTAGCTAGAACATCACAGTGATATTAACTTTGATAGATATAATCCTTCAATATCACCTCCATCTCCCAGTAGATAAAAAAGGAAATATCCTACAGCTATTCTACCACCAGAATGGGACCTGAAGAAAACTCCAACATACTGAAATTATTTACTTGTGGCTGGTGTGACTATTTTCTACCCTGCAAGCTTACCCTGGGACCCCCGCTTAGGACACATATAAACGACAGGCAATGGGATTGGGACATTCTCTAACTAATGACAATCTATCCATAGACATTGCCAAAGCACTCCACATTTGGCACAGTCTTCAAAAACAAAGCCAAGAGTGGAACAGCTGTGATATTGAAGGTAAACATGTTGAAAAGCATTAGCAGAAGGTCTGTAAAGTGCCTGGTTTTAACAAATTCCCGAAAAAGGCCATTCATGCTGATTAACACAGTCAAATTAAAGAGCACATGATTTGATAAAGAATAAAATGAAATTACAGCTTATTCTAAATAGGACAGTTTCTAAAGATGGCAGGACTGTTACTATGTAATGTAACAGCAAAAGAAAGCTGAACACAGTGGGATTACACTGAGCCTTTTCAACTCAAATTTTTTGAATTTATTAATATTTAGTCAAGATTTAGAATATACAAGGAAAGGCTAAAGGTAGGGTAACCAGAACAGAGATTGAATGACAGGAAAGAGGAATATCCAGTGCACTGAAGTTATGCTATTTTGCATACAGAACAAATGCAGAAAGCTTTAAAAACAAGAAGCCAAATATCAGCCACTTGTTTATTTTCTTGGGAACTTTGACAGTCCTTTCACCCAAAGGACACAAAGGAAGTTATGATTCGGTCTGGTCAAAATCTGTGATGTGAAGGGCTGTACAAAAGATACCCAACTGCAGATGCCTGATACTAATGAGCAAATAATAATAATGCTACTTCCTATGTACTCCCACACTTTCTACAGATCAGACACGCATCTCATCATGAGGGAGAAATACAGAAATAGGGACTTCCCTGTTAACGTTACAAAGCCTCTCCAAAATTATTTCAGTGAGAACTCAGAGATCACTAGCCTAGAAGAATATCCAAACTCACGCAGCCCAGAATCATCCCATGAACAAATCAAGCAGTCCCTGACAAGTTGCCTGACATGGAGCGCATGGGATCCCAAATCCCATTCACTGCTAGGCACAGAGACTCAAGTACCAGTTCACACAAACTGGTCCTGTGGGACACAGAATGAGGGGGAAGGATCCACCTTTCTTCTCTCTGGGAGCTGGAGAGAAACAAGGTAGATGCCAAGAGTGTTGGTATTCCAGCATCTAACCTCATGGTTAATTAAAGAATGACAGAGACAGGCAGGTGGACTCACACAGATGGTAAGGCAGACTTTCCACATTTGGGTACTGTTTGGGCAGACACACAATTTTCTCATGGTCACAAAGATAACAAGAGAGTGGATACTGCTTTTCTCTGCAAAACCAGCATTAAAGCAATTACTTAAAGAGATCCTGTGTTCACAGGCAGCACTGGTTTACAGCACATCATCCTCACAATCAAGGAAGAAACGAGCTGAGTATCAGCACCCATTCTAGTCACCGCGCGTTAGTCTGCAGGGCTTCACCATTCACATTTGTTGGCAAAGAAGCTCTCCAGCTGTGAAAGTTTCAGGGTCCCTGCTGATAAAGCTGGCTAGCCATTATCTCCTTTCAGACTGTCAGACAATTTGGTTTTTATTGAATGAATAATAACCTTGAGCAAAAGGACTGGGCAGCAAGAAAAGAAGGCTTGTGAATTTGCAGAAAGACATGCTCTCAGCTGATGTCCTGCAGGTGTAGTTGTCTACAAATCTGTCACTTCAAAAAAAAAAATTCCTCTCCTACAGTAACCAGGGCCCAACGTTGGTCATAGAGTACCAGTTATTTAGGATCCCTTTCCTGTCATCCTCAGCTCTTGGGAGCCTTTCATCTGCAGGCAGAGTGAGAGAGCCAAATCGACACCTTTTAGTGGCTTTCCAGCATGCTTTTCTTAAACACAGAGTTGAATTTTTAATATATAAATATCTTCCAAGCAGAAATCTTCGTCAGCTCAATCACTATTGTGGAAGACAACCCAAATAAACAAATTCAAATTAAGAGTTCCTTTTCATGCTCCTCTGTTTTGTTTGTTTGCTTTGTGGGTATATGTCTATTTATTCAAATTAAACAGTCTGTTTGGCAAAGATGTTTGCCATGATGTTGCATTCTCCTTTAGAAGAAGCTGATAGTTACAGTTTTACTATCTATAACATCTATAAAGATTTTATAATCTGTGGGAGTGGAGGTAAGGAAATTAAAAAGCATGAAAACAAAACTGATACATCAATATATTTTCTAGGTGTAACTATAAATTATAGCAATATTGCAACATTTTTCTTGCCCAATGCCCAAAGGCAAACAACATGTATTTAATAGGTAAATAAAGTATAATTAATGCCCTTTCTACCATTGCTATCGTCACTGCTTCTGGAGCTATACATGAGCTGGTACCTGTTAATGACATTTTCATATCATAATATTTACTTCCCCTGTGAGCTGCTGTGTATGGGCTTATCCCCAAAGTGTAATGCTAACCACTAAAAGACTGGAAACAGACTAACCCTTACCTAGAAGCAATTAAGGCTATTTTTGTTTATGTATGCCCTCGTACGCCAGCGAGTAGTGATGATTTTTTAATCAACTCCCACCATTCAGCTTCTGCACAGAAGATCACTTTTACTGTTATGGAGACAAAACTTGCAAACCTGAAATCTCCCTTTCTCTCATTATTACTGTGCAAATCAGTATCATGCTCCCCTTCTTTTCTTTTTTCATTTAAATTCCACGTTATGTTCTCAAGTGCTAATTGGTTGCCACCAAGGAGACATGAATGAACTTTCACAAAGGTTTATGCAATGCAGCACACAAGATGAGAAGATGTTTTGTGCGACTAGCTAGAAAAAAACAAACGCAAAATAAAACCCAAGATTTGAAAGTGAGCTATCATTGGTGTCAATATATGGCGAATATTAGAAGGAAAAGTGATCTTATATATAAGCAATATACCTGGGTGTGCAAGCCCCAGAGGGGCTGGAGGGGCATCTGAATATCAGGGTGCGCTCAGTACAATGAAGGTAGACTACACTGGTCTTTTCCTGATTTGCATGTCTTTTCCACCATGACAGGCTGGATTTTCTTGTACAGCAGGCAATTATGGATTTCTATAAGGTCTTTGTGCCACCTGCCACAATCCGATCTTACAGAGGAAGCTCATGCCAAAGGGAACTATATAACCTGCATACACAACATTAATCCTGACCCTAGTGTTCTCCCTTTCTGCTAACTCTTCAGGATGGATGCAACTGAAAGGCTGGAGATTCTGAAGAGCTAAAGGAAGGCTCAAGCCCCAAAGAACACCAGGTCAGGCATTTAGTCGGCTACAAAGAGAAGGAGGACTGGATTTCCTAACTCCTTGATGCAATCCAGGGCTACCATTTAATTTAATTAGCCTGTTGCACGTAGTTCAGCAAAGTCGAACATCAAGACATGAACTCTGTTATATGGCTCCAACTTGGCAGTAACTATGTTTACCTTTTCTCTCTGAATTGCTTTCTTTTTCAGGATTTCAGCTTCTTCAGCTGCCTTTTTTGCTTTTACATATTCTTCTCTCTTGTGCTGTACGACATGAACATAGAAAATTATTTTACATAAGTATGTATTCAAAGGACACAAAAGGTAACTTGACTTGACTCCTGTACTGCACATCTTTCAAAACTAAAGTGTGTTTGAGGAAAGTTTCCAGAATTTTTTCTTAAAATGAGACACTGAATAAAGCAGGTTGTGTACCAGCTATTCCAATATTGGCTTTAAGAAGTCTGAGAAATCTCGGACTGATAAATGGGCATCCATGCAAGGAATCACACAGCTGATTGATAACTTACAAGCATTTATACCTTTTATAAAGGGAAAAACATTTCTACATAAGCACTGGATGGGGTGGTACATTGATCAATTAGTCAAAGTGTAGGTAGCATGCCAGAAGATACAGCGAGGTATATAAGTGGCTTTACAACTGTACTTGTTATCATTTTAGATATGATCTGTGATACAGGTTGCTACATATTTATAGCCAGATTTCTCATTTTCTTTGGTGCAGAACATTTGTTTCTAGTTTTGTGCTGCTTCCTTCAGGTTTCGTGACTTTCTTTTGTCAAGCAGTTGTGAGTTCATTTTATAGCCCTATGAAACACTTCATGAAAAGCTTTTTTTTGAGTTCTTAAAATAAATGAACAAATTTATTCTTCCTGACCTTTTGCTGGTATTTAGATTGCATGAGCATCATTTGCTGTTTTCGCCTTGCTTCAGCCTCTGATTCCTTTCCACCTTAAAAAAAAACACATCAATTGCATTTTGCATGAGCATTTTAAGTTCAAATGCCAGTCATTTCAGAACACAGCAATATAACAGATTGGATGTATGCATATACAGGAAATTTTTCATAATTACAGTAGCTGTCTGACATTAAAGAGAACAGATAGGAGACCTTTTTGATCATTTTATCCATCCGTCAAAAGCACTAGCTTGTTATTTACAGAGCATCCACTGTATCATCCACTCTACCAGCAAATATGTCCTACAGTATACAATCAGTTTACTGAGGAACTATTCCATTTTCAGAAAATCAGTCACGCTTTGCAGGTGAGTCTTCATTTTCAGATCCAGCTCTCCCCACCTTTGCTCAATTTGTCACGCACACACACACAGAGAGCCAGAAATTTTATTGCCAAAAAGTTTCTCTTTTATCAAATTTTGGAACTTGGAGTCTGCCAGCTCTAATGGGATGCTATCATTTGAATAACTTCTAAATAATGTCCTGAGGCCCGAGGAAGAATCCCCTTTCTGAAATGGAAATCAAAGCCTTTTCCCACAGACGTCATATTCATATCCAGGTAGCAGAAGGAGCCCTTTCCAAAAGCACAGGCTCTCTTTTGAGAACATCTAAAGCTCTGGACATAATGTTCAGTCTTCAATTAAAAAAACACCCAACCAACCCACAAACAAAACAAACAAAAAACCCAACCACACAAAGAAAGTGATAAGGGATAGAGGGAGTGGGTTTGATTCTATTATTCTACTCTACTATTTTCTGAAGTATTTTCTTGCTTTGGGAAAGCCAATAATTCATTCCCTCAGTTGTTGCAAAAAAACCCCAGCAGCCCCCACCCCATTCTGAGCATGAGGTCTGTATTTTCACCTTGTGTTTTTCTGAGAAGTTCCCCACTATGCGACTGTTAATTCTACAGAAGCAGCTGGACCTGTGTGCTACCTGAGGTACCTAAAATGTAAGACAACTATACTAGATCTTTCAGGAGGGATCACTCTTCACTGAAAGTAGCTTTCTCCGCTTACTAATGGAAGGCAACTAATCTGTAGGTGCTTTTGTGAGGTTCAGTGAATAGGAGATCAATTCCCTAACTGTGGCAACGTTTCTATGCACACAAATAACTCCATTAGGTTAAGCTCTCAAGAAAAACAGGACATACAAGATACAAGCAAGAAGCTTATAGTAGCAATAAGCATACAGCTGGCATTGTAGAGTGTCTCCTCCCCAGGTTTACAAAATCAAATTGCTACTAAACAAGTTTTGAAACCTTTTGGATGCTTGATCTTTCTTTCTTTTTAGCCTTTTATGGGCAACATTTAACACTTTTGTTTTCACTGTACTTCTCTGCATGTACTGCTGGACATCAGCTCTAAACAAGTATTTTTCTGATCGTTACTAGGTACTACCTATAGCCTTTCAGCCAGGTTTAATTCATTCAAGTAGGCTTGGCTGTAATATGTCAAATGTTCCACTGAAGTCAGAGTATGTCACGAATGACTTTGTATAATATGATCAAAAAAGATGCCATTGCATTTATCAGGCATGATTTGTTGCTCCACTCATTTCTTATGGAGGAGGGTGGAACTTGCATCCTTCATTGCTCTCATCCCTCCATGGTACCTGAAAGTTTGCCAGCCAAATATCACAGAGTTGAAATCCATAATACTTATTTCCCTATGGAAAGCATGAGTGTTAAGAAACTTCAAGAATTCTCTGGTGATTTGGACTAGATGTGTAGTCTTTTAAAATCACTCTGAGAAAATAACCTAGGATACTTTTTTTACTTTAATGAGTATCTACAGTTGTGAAATTAGAGATGCCACTTATATTTTTTCTCCTTCCTTGAGCTCTCTTCTGTTCCAAATTTGTTCCTGTGGGAATAATAAGATCTAATAATCTTTGCACCTTACCTCTTTTCAGAGACACTGAGCATAGTGCATGTGTCTCAGTCTCCAGGGGTCTTTCTAAGTGGCAGCTAGACAGTGACTGAAGAGCTCATATAACCTCCTTGAATTCTTTCAGCTTTTTCTTGCTTCTTGTTTACCTCCTCTTAATTTGCTTCTTTCCCCAGAAAGTTTTTAAATGCAGTGGTATAAGAAGAAGTTAAAGCTCCCCACACTCAGTCACAGTGGGCTTGCCACCACGTCCCCAGTGATGCAGCCAGCCTGCACACATTCTGCATAGACACCACACACCAAATTTCTGTTTTCAGATTTCACTTTTATCAACAAAAAAGCTTGTGGTCCTCTCGGGACAGAAGCATGTCTTCTAGGAGCTGCTTACAGGCAAGAAGCAGCTAGTGTGTATGAACTCATAAAGAGCACCTCTGGCCACACGACTTGCACATGATGGTGGGAATACAGGGCATTATACCAACTTGCAAAGGTAGGTTCACCAGTGTAAACAACTGGGACTCGGGTTGCAGGGCAAAACAAACATGTGGGACCACTATCACCTTGACCACAAAACCAAATCTGGGTTGGAGTCAAATCCCTCCATCTTCCATCTATTTTCATACACAGCACACCATCCCAAACTTATCTTGTGTAGCATGGCAAAGAAAGAACTTACTTTCCAGGTCAAGGCAGACAATAGCCTGCACTGTGCACTCAAATACTCCTATGATAGTCAAGGGAAGGAAAGGCAGCTCTAGATTTACAAAACGAATAAAGGCATCATTATAATAATTCACTTTGTCAGAATGAATTTTGTCTTATTTCTATTAGTGCTGTTCCTCAAGGTCATCCCATTTTTGCTGTGCAGTATCCTCATTGTGTTCTATATGGATGATGTTTTCAAGTTTTGTCTTGTCAGCAAGTTTCATCAGTGCTTTCTTACCTTTTGTACCAAAGACATTAAAAAAAAGATACTAAAACAGGATAAGTCTGAAGACTGGTACTTGAAAAGCACTTCTAATAACCTTCCTCTTGCTTCGGCACAACCTGTAGTCTTATTCTCTGTACAAGACTGGGAGTGGGTTGGTTTTTTGTTGTCTCTTAATTTTTTTTAAACTAACTCCCAAATAGCACTAAATTAAATGTTTATAGTGGTTACAATTGAAGACATCTCTTATGGTTTCTCTCATCTGTCTAGAATAAAATTGGTTATCTTATCAAACACATTAGTGCAGTTCAGCATGACTTAAGTTACTGTAGATTTTTATCCTGTTTTTCATTTACCCATATCTGTTGTTTTTATAATACTGGTAATACAGAGCCTCATGCACATTTAGCCTGCAAATGCCTGAAGCTGGAGGGACCACTTCTGCCTCTTCAAGAGCCAGCAGTCAGGACAGCACATGTGCTGGCCCCTAACACAGAGGAGTTTTCTCATGGGTAACAACTGGAGCGTCTCCAACACATGCTGTCCATCTGCACAGTAATGCCAAGTGTGCACCCCCTCAGAGATATCAACCACAGACAATATCACTAGCAGAAGGGATAATCCACCTGTTTTTCCCAAAAGATAGTATAGATTTTCTATACTTATCTTGACAGATTTCTTGAGTGACAATCTATGATGTTTTGTTTCCAAAACATCTCCATTGCCATGACCATCAAAAAGCACAGAGCACATACAGTAAGCTCTGTTAGCCCTTATTGACACTGAATCTCTTTAATAGGTAGCACATGAGAAAAAGTGAAAAATGTCTCATGTCCTGGAAAATAAAATTTTGCTATTCATAATAGCTGATGTACAAGTCTTACCCAGTCTCTGTGGAGCCAACTTAATTGGCCCTGGCCTGTGCTCTTTCTTCCACTGCTCCAGGTCATCTAGCTCTTTCTTAGCAACTGAGAAGGTAAAAAAGAAACAAATACATGGAAGTTAGAGGTAATAATAAAAAGCAGGCAGTATCGCTAATTGTATGTAACCCTGAAGACCCATCCAGGAATAGACAAACTTGTTCTCAAGGGGTGCAGACACCACCCAGGAGGTTACACAGTCATTGCAATGATCAGCTAACAAGGCAAACATTTTGCCTAACTTGCGACTGTATGGTGACCAAACCCTAGGACTCAACCCCAAAAGCAAAACAAAAAACAGCTAAGGGACTACTAATAGACTGCTTTTTAACCCCTGGGAACCTGTAGGTAAATGCCACAGTATTCACTCCTGCAGGTAAAGCAGAAGTTGTTACGATTGCTGCATGGTGGGAAATGCCTGTGGTGTAACACTCCACAGCGAGGAAATGAAGAGTAAGTAATTTTCCCTCCTTAACAGATGCTCCCTAAATAAAAACAGGAGGAATGCATGATTCAGCTCCAAATTAAGACACTTCAACACAGGTGTCCACATGTGAGATGGGTAACAAGTTCCTAGTGTAGTCAGTGGAAGTCTAATCAATACAGCCAAGGGCGCCAGCCATATGCTCTAGGATGGCTGGTTGATTAAACTGCTCTCTCCAATTGATTGTGTCTTGGTTTTGGCTGGGATAGAGTTAATTTTCTGCTTAGTAGCTGGTACAGTGTGTTTTGGATTTAGTGTGAGAATAAAGTTGGTAACATAGTGACGTTTTAGTTGTTGCTAAGTAGCGCTTATCCTAAGTTAAGAATTTTTCAGTTTCCCATGCTCTGCGAGCAAGCAGGTGCACAAGAAGCTGGGAGGAAGCACAGCCAGGATGGTGGACTCGAACTGGCGAAAGGTATATTCCATACCATAGAATAGAAAAGTATAGAAACAGGGGGAGTTGTCCAGGAGGGTCCGATTGCTGCTCGGGGATTGCTGCTTGGGCATCACTGAGTGGGCGGTGAGCAACTGTGTTGTGCATCACTTGTCTTTTCTTGGATTTTATTCCTTTTTTACATTCTGTTTCACTACAACTATTATTATTATAATTATTCTATTTTATTATTATTAATGTTGGTACTACATTTTAGTTTACTTATTAAACTGTTCTTATCTCAACCCATGAGTTTTACTTTTTTTTTTCCGATTCTTCTCTTCATTGTACTGTGGGGGGAGCAGCACGCAAGTGGCTGCATGATGCTTATTTGCTGGTTGGGGTTAAACTACGACAGACTGACAGAGAAAAAAACCCAACAGCTCCTTTCAATAGCAAGGCCGACAAAGCCTATGGAAAGAGGAGCTGTGTTTTACAGTAGTACTTCAGTTGCTCTAGGAGCTCATTTCACTCTTACTAAAACCAACATGAACCATATATTCTAATGGCAGGCTATGGCTATCAGATGCTAACACCATTTCTCCTCTAACAAGATAAAGCCAGTTCCTGGGCAAGTCTCTAAAGAGGCCTAAGACCGACACCAGCTTGCTATCTCACCTTTAAAACAAGCACTTAGGTAGAGACTGGATTCAGTGAGGTCCTATTTCTGCCAGTATGCAAGGCAGAAATACTTGGCATGCTTCAGACCTTGCATGCTGGTGGCACAAAGCGAAAACAGACCTTTATTAGAGCAGCAGCACCTTTGCTGTTAGCATGAGAGTCATCTCTAACGTGATCTGCTTTTATTCCTGCTTCCAGAAGATTACAGTTTGGTTCAGGAGAAGTCCATTTTTTTTCTTGCAAGGAAACCTAATCCCATACCAGTCTGCTGGTAAAGCATTTCAGCCAAACTCACAATGTTTGAGAAGAAAGGATTTAATTGCACCATTTCCTTGAGGGCTCAAAACGTGAGGAGTGCCGACTGACACTCCTTCAGCTTTCGTATCTTGCAAAAATAAACAGCCAGGAGTGTAGGACTTCAGCGCTTGGCCACCTCTGCATACAGAATTTCTTTCACGATGGACTCTTGCTGTAACTTCGCCAATGAAAGCTTTTTAACACATGCCTAATCACCAGCAAGACTCAAAGCCAAGCAAAAGTGAACTTACACACACAGATATTTTCCATCAAAAACTATATTTACCAGCTTTGTTAAAAAAGCCACCTACAATCTTTAAATGGAGATTCAAGAACCAACAGTGTTTCTAGTTGCTTTAGTCTCTACATGAGAGTATTTTCGAAAACATCCCTTATATTTTTCGTTTTCCTCCTCCTAACCCAGAGAGCATTCAAAGTTGGGTTCTCCAATCCAAATTGAATCCTGTAAAACGGGGATAGAGCTAATTCCAGCTGAATCTTGTAGAAGCCAATTTGAACAGCTCCAGCACTGAAATTACCGAACATCTTTTCCTGAACAAGGTTTATTATGCATGAAGTCTAGCCAAATGAGAAGGTAATCTTAAGAAAAGCCTACACAATGATGGAGAATGCTCATAGTACTGACTTTACTGTCACAGCTGCACATATAAAAGCATTTTAAGAATGAGGATAAAAGTTGCAAGGGCAATAAAGTCCACAAAACTCTAAACTTATTCAAGTAGAAATAATGTATTACCATGTTAGAGAACTCAACTTACTTTGCTGCAACTGGTTTCTTCTGGTTTCATTTGGAGTTATCAAGACATATGGGCCGACACTAAAACGAAAGAAAACACTCTTATTTTTCCTGTTGACAGAAAACCATGACTAGAAGGGGGTTGCTTCATCAGCAAGGTCAGTTTTCTGCTGTGGTAGCAAATAACTTCATATCAAAACCCATATTTACTTTGATTCAGTTCTTCAGGAATTTTTGGTAAATACTCTAGAAATACTTATTTTATTTGGAGTTGGCTGCAAATGCCAAGGATAACATTTTCGGAAACGATTAGCACAGCACTCACCTTTCTTATTCAAGTCTCACTCTAGACTGCTGACCTCAAATCTCAGGCATTTCAAATCAAATCACTTCCTTGAATCAAAATGTTCCATGCGGTAGACAACTGGTTCCACAGCTTGCTCAAGCACAGAGGAAGACCATTGTCTACTGGGAAGAGCACTGGTGCTGGTAGTCCCACCCCGTACCTCGAGCACACCAAGTACCTTGCAGATTTAGCCAGTCTGCCCAACAGCTGTACAAGGAGTGTGCAAAATCATACTGTTCGTGGTGGACCCAGGTGACTTGCTCTCAGCCCGAGCCTCAGTTTCCTTGTCAGCCTTGTGTTTCTCAGGCACCGGGAAATTCCTTGGGCATATTTATCTTGCTGTCATGCCTAAGGTGCGACTCACTGAATCAGGACAAGGGCCCTGTTTTGCCAGACTTAATTCAAAATGCAGTTGCTGTCTCAAGGAGCTATCAATCTAACGTGACAGCAAAGAGGCAGGACAGGGTTCAGAGTATATTAGAGACTTGAGGTGATCAAAAGAGTGATGAAAACATGTCAGTTCCACTTGGAGCAAACAAAGGGTTTTATCTACACAGTGTATTTTGTGGGTATGAGTCTACACTGCTCCTGCTCAGCAGAAGCTGAGCCACAGGGTTGCAGGTTTACCAGAAACGGACTAAGCAGCAGTCGGCTCCACATATGAAAGAAAGTTCACATCTCTCTGCAGCATTCGGCAGGGTTTTATCTGCACGCATGGGTGCAAATATTTCATCTGACCTCATTGCGGGGAAGGCCCAAGGAGAAGAGCAAACAACAAAGAATAATGAGGGGCAAAGGCTGAGCCTCTTAAAAGAAGAAAGGGCCACAGGGGGTGGCTAGAGGACAAGCTAGGAAACAGAGAGCACAGCTGGCCGTGGAAAAGTAATGAGAGAATGAGGCCCAAGACTAAGGCTAAAAAGGGGAATGAAAATCATGCAAAGAGATCAAAGTGCAAAAAGCTGCCTGCTGCCGTTATCACTGTAATTCAGGGTTTGAGAAGGAAAGTATTTATATCCAATTACCTCTTTCTCTTTGAAGACTTATTTTAGGAGGATGTGGATTAATTTGTGAGATTAAACTGGTAAAGATAGAGCTGCAAGCTTTAATGGTGTCATTTAATATGATCCTTTCCCTTCCTGCCAGCATACTCTGGTGCCCATGAGACTGTTCTTCACCTCTCCACCGAATCCCAGACCCTCAAAGGCAGGAGCTAAGAGCAGCAATGCCCCTCTGGCATTTGTCACACAACCGCAACAGTTACTTAAAAGAAGTTTTGACAACCCATCTTGCTTATGGCATAACATTCCCCATCAGTGATGTTTTTTCAGATTTTTCTTTATTTGACTGAGTAGTAGCATTTACAATTTATCCCAAACTGCCTTTGACAAGCTGCTGTACAGTTTATCAGTTTCAAGAAATTTTTTTAGCAGTTTGTCTTGGCTGTTTCAGATATTAAGATCATATTTCTCTCAAGTTCATACACAAAAATTCTTAAGTACCTTTTACACTCCCCTCCCCAAATGGCTGGAATTATGAGTTGCAAGGCTACATATTTCCCCCCTCAAAACCCATCAATGCATCTCAGACATCCCGCTGCTTCACAGCGCTAGAGGGCAGAAGAGTTTTTGTATCATCAGATTTACTTTGATGACTTTAAACAGTGTTTGTTTGGTTGGTTTTTTTAAAATTAGGAATCAAATTTTTAAAAAAGCAGGGACCTCTGCATGTCTGCACATGTATGAGAAATCACGAGATCAAATCTAGCCCTTATGGCATGAATCATTTCCTTTATCTGCTTCTGCTTTTTGGCTGGAAAGCTCATAGTTCGGGAGGGCAGGTGGGGGCCACTCTTCTGACATCTGACCATGGTCATTATCCAGGAGCTCAGAAGGTTGACACATGAATTACAGCAAAGATCAATGAGTTTATGAAAGAGGTAGAGGTGACATTACACTTACCGCCAGGGAAAGCTCTGCTCTGTTCTCCAAAGAGCAGTTTAAGAGTAATTGTGGTTAAAAGAGTGCTTACTTAAAAGTGCTTACTTAAAGATTTAGTTTCCATGGTATTGAAACAAAGGCACAGTTAAAATAAAATGAGGATGTCAAATCTCCAGAGGGGGAGGAAAAGGGAGAACAGGATACCAACTTTTGGTTGTCTTTTACCTAGTGCTTATATTACATGCTTTGTCTTAGTCAGTTAACAGAAAGAAAAAAAAAAGGCATAGTGAGTTTATCTAATTTGATAGTGTTCACCTTGGTCTCTGGAAAGATTTAGGTTTAACCTCAGCCAGCAACTAAGCACCATACAGCCACTGGCTCACTCATTCCCCTGCATTGGGATGGAGGAAGGAATCAGAAGAGTAAAAGTGAGAAAACTCGTGGGCTGAGACAAAGACAGTGCAATAGGTAAAGCAAAAGCCACACACACAAGCAAAGCAAAACAAGGCATTCATTCCCCACGTCCCATGGGCAGGCAGGTGTTCAGCCGTCTCCAGGAAAGAAGGGCTCCATCACACATAACGGTGACTTGGGAAGGCAAACGCCATCACTCTGAACGTTCCCTCTTCCTTCTTCTTCCTCCATCTTTATATGCTGAGCATGATGTCATGTGGCATGGAATAACCCTTGGGTCAGTTGGGGTCAGCTGTCCCGGCTGTGTCATCCCCCAACTCCTTGTGCACTCCCAGCCTCCT
>NW_009636322.1:0-3078 GCF_000690535.1 Cariama cristata | reverse complement strand
GAGTGAATCCTAAAGCAGGTCTGAGCAGGTGGCCCCTTTGGTGACCCCGAGCTGTGTTGGGGCACTGCATCTAGCCTACCCGCAGTGCCAGAGTTCAGCCGGTGCTCCCGGCCCCTCCACACGGCGGGCTGGATCCCCTTTGGCTGCTCTGCTCTTCTCGGGCTTGTTCCCAAGGCCTTGCCTGCAGATCTTCATACATATACAATTCTCTTTCATAAAGAATTTGTTGCGACTAAGTGCAGTTGTGTGCGTTTAAAAGATTTGCTTCTCCAACAGAGAAGTGCCAAATTACATGCATTTGAAACATAAATTTTAAAGGCTGCTTATTTTCCTACACTTGTCCCCAGGATGCGGGCATTTCTGTTTGGGGGAAGGCAGAGGCATGTACAGCCGTCCATTTGTGCCACCTGCTGGTTTCTGCCTTGGCAAAGAGCTTCTTTGTGCGCACTGCTGCGTCTGACCTGCGCCTGGGTCCGGGCCCTACTGAATAACTGGAAAGCTGTGTGCTAGTGGAGTACAGATGAAAAGCGCCAGTCCTTGCCCTTATAAATTCCCACTTACTTCACATTGAGGGTTACCTGTACTGAAAATAGTAACTGAGTTTTTCCTGCCCGCAGGAAGAGAGGCTCCAAGCAACGCTTGGGCTTGATTAATATCAGACATTTGTTGCTGCATTTTATGCAACCCTCCATATGAGTCAGCAAGCCTTCCTTTCCTCTCCTGCTTCTCTTGTAAGGAATACACTGGAAAGCCAATAGTCAGAGAAATCTGGGCGTTCACGTAATTCTTAAGAATTTTTTTTTTAAAGGAAAGACTTTAGTGCTTTAAATAATGTAACCAATTTTTTGAAGTCCCACAACTGGTAATATTGCCAAAGAAATTATGTTCAAGTAGAAAGAGAATTTCCAGGCTGCTTCTTGTTTTAAAGTACTGGTTCTGGTGCTGCTGGCTCAGAGGGAGTGCTACTATTGTGAAGAACAAATTTAAGAGTAAATGTTACTTAGTTGTCTGATTTAGAACACTATATTCATCCTGTTTGCAAGTATTAACTGCTCTCAAGCAAATATGTTCATATTATGAGATTACAGATTCTTTTTATGTTAAAGTCCAGGTTTGCAAAAAATGTGGGTTTTTACAGACAGAAAAGGCTTTACATAGACTACGTGAACCAATAGTTTTGGGAAAACCACTAACAGCTCTTGGCTCCTAAACCATACACACAGCTTTGAAGAAGTTAGCACCAATTCGAAGGAACAGAGGTGAACTTTATTGACTTCAGGTGATTGAGATTAGTTGCAGATGGCTGTAGTAGCAAGGATGACTTTGGGCTTTGTGGGAAGAAGCCTGTGCAGGTATATTTAGTCTTTTTAAAACAACTTTATTTTTGATGTGTTTTAATTTTAAGTATGCTGTGTGTTGAGCGTGGGCTGTCAAAGAAGAAAGTGTGGGGTTTGTTCATGTATCTCTATAGTTCTCATGGGCTGATTGGAGACTAGCTTTGCAGATGCTGTACAAATGTAGCTTGTGTCTTGGAGAGGTAATGTGTCCACAACCAAATGAGTAAGAAGGGAGCAAAGGGAGGTGGTATTACTGTTACTTAGTGTGTATGCATATGTACACCTTTCAATGTAATGCCTTTATTGCTGCGTAGAGATAGGTAAGTGCATTCTGACTCATGTGAGTGTTAGGTTTTATTACAAGATTACATAGAAAAATTGGTAAAATGAAGAATTACACTCAGGTTTTGTGCCAGAGTCTGAGAATTTAGCCTTATCTCTATAAGGTTATTCTCCCTGCTCTTAAAACTTCTTTCACTTATGAATAGCAGTCATGTTTAGGATAGAGTAAGTATTTGTGATTTTCTTTTCTGTTAGTATTATGTGTCGCTGTGAAGCCCTTGAATAGTTCATTTTAGGGCTTTGTGTAGTGTTATTAAGCCCATAACAAGCTCTTACTGTGAGCTTGGCATAGCATGAACATATTTGGCTTTCCTGCCTTGCCTAACAAAGATCATCTTAATTCTGTAGATCTGTATAGTGTCTTAGTTATCTTTAGGGTTTTTTTCTTCCTTGTTAATTCTAAATTGTTTTAACAGTTGTGATTAAAACTAATTCACGAGTCTAGATACTACATAGTTTCACTGGCTAGTGAAAGTGTATCCTTTGGTGTAGCTGTTTGTAACATGCCATTCAGTTAGTGGAAGGCAGCAATGCGGGCACAGAGTGCAGCCGCTTTGGTGTTATCACAAAGGAACATGGCATGCAGAGTGTTAAGAGACTCTGTGTTGATGGATGTGCTCTGCCTGGAGAAATTTCTTAACCTTCCCGAAAGGTAGGTGGTAAAGTTAAAAACCTAACTAGCAGCATCCGGATAAGAATTTTCTGTTTCAGTGGGGCTGACTTCTGTTGATCCATTTATTTTACAGTCATGTTGTTATGGTTCTCACATGCGTTTTTCCTATTTACCGGCCACTTAGAGCCAAGCACGCACTTATTCCAGCAGTTATGTCAAGCAGGAGTTGACTTAGTTGTTGTAGAGAGATGTTAGTACTGCATGCTGCAGTCCAAACAGCTGGCAGTCTAAATGTGTTCTTTTTTAAGGTGTAGGTGTTGTTTCTTGTGCAAACCTCTAAATAGCTGTGCCAATGTAAAGCAGGACATCTGTTCTGTGCTAGTACAGGGTATTACTAGAAGTTTGTGCAAATTCAACTGCCTCCGTGCAAATTTGCTTAATACATGCAGATCCTATTAGTTGCACGGTTGCGATGATTAAAATAATGCAAACTGCGCATAAATAGAAAAGTGAGTTTTGTTGTTAAATATATGTTTTAGTAAAAACCTTAGCAAGTTATTACAGGTAAGCATAATGAGTCACTTTGCCTGTAAAATCTGCTTTTGTTGGAAGGGTTATGTGACTTGGCCTAGCTCCTCTGGGGCAGGACAAAACGGCCGTGCATACCCATGCTTTCAGTCGTTACGCTACCTATAACAAGCAGAGTTCATAAAAACACCTATTTTTTCCCCTTTGGGGCAGGCCATTAGGTGCCCTTCTGCGGCTGGGCCTTCGGACGACGCCTGC
>NW_009636321.1:0-16035 GCF_000690535.1 Cariama cristata | reverse complement strand
CAAATAAATATATTAAAATGTATAGATTATATATATAAATATTGTATACATTATACACATATATTTAATATGATGTAAATATATAGATATTTGGAACCTTCCTGGAAAGTTGTGAAAGTCTTGCCCTGATGTATAGCTGTGGAGAAGCTCATCAATACAATGCACAAGGCTGATCAGCAGATCCAACCCCAACCGTTTTGTAGGCAGCCAAGCCACCAGGTACAGTGGCCCTCAGCATTGTGCAGAACTTCTATGCAAAAAGTATGAAACATACTCAGGAATCAGTGGTAAAATTTGTCATCAGTTTAATGCAGCCAGGAGGCAATCAGAGACAGTTTAACAGATGTTTCCATATTTAAGGCAGAACAAACAGAACAGATTAATTTCCCCACTTTCTCCTTAGAAGCCAATGCAGGAAATTTCTGAGTCTGAAATTTCACTGTGTAACACAAGGAAAAAACAATGTTTTGATCCTGTCAGCGGCAAAGGCGACGTATGCAACCGTGGTGATCTTAAGAATCAGAAGTCAGTCTGTAAGTTCAGGCTGCCGCTTGGGGATAACAAGGTCGTAGTGAGGTCTATTAGTGCCTAATCACACAACTTCAAGTACAAGTAATTAAGAAATATTACACACTACCACTATTAAATAGAAATACCAAAGCAGATTATCTGCAACTAGAGCAAGAATATCTCGACCCAGCATCAAATTCACTTTTTTTTTTGAACTGTGGGGCATGTTGAACGTGGTGTCTTTTTTTCCTACATAGCGTGTTTTTGCCAGAAAGGGATGAAACATGTGCTCACTCACTGCCCGTGCTATCCCACTGATTGCAGAGGGGTGTCCCAGGGCACACATCAATGATGAATACAGCCCAGAGGTCACAAGCTACCTCTCAAATTGCAGGACTCCCACACTTAATTCACTGCTCTAATTATACCATCAGCTGTCATTACTCCTGTTATTTAGATCTGTCATCCTGACCTAGCAGGGAGGGCTGGGGGTGAGCTCGTGCCCTGGGTCTTGTGGAGACATAAAGGAGAGGAGGAAGGGCTGCAGCATCCAGGGATCTTGCACCTGAGGTTGCAAAATGGAGCTGTTTTGAAGCAGCTAGAGGGGAAACTGCTCTAGCAGTGTCTTGCACCCTGCTTCAGATAGGAGGTGATTTTACAAATCTGCTTCCTCCCTCTGTGTGTGTGTATGAGGGGCTGTTTTTCTGACTTTTCTTGCTCCACGTGACTCGAAGCCTACAGAAACTGATTCTCCAAACCAAAGAGGTCCGGGCTGACAATGGTGGATAATCAGCATCACACAAACCGCTGTGTAATTTCACATATTCTCTTTTTATCTGTAGCCTCCCTTGTGTGTTGCTTTCCTGAAGGTTTTGGGAGGGCAAACAGGGAGAGCAAAGTGTTAAAGCACCTACCTTCCCTAGCAGCTGATGAATTTGTGTGGGTTTGCTCTTTCCTGAGCACCCATAACTCTCCACCCCAAACATGAAAGTTGTGTAATAACCCCTTCCTCAACCTTGACTCAAACGTTGCCAGCTCAGTGATTCACCCCAACTCCACCACCTGCTTTCACTGGAACTGTGAGCTGAAACCCCAGCCGAAAACAGCTCGCGTGGGGGGTGAGGAGAGCTGTTGTCCCCACCAGCCCACTCCTCCCCAGGCTCCCAACCCGGAATGACAGCTGTAGGGTTATATTTATCACAGGTGTGCAGTTAGCATCTGACATTAAAAAGGGAGGAAAAAAAAAGAAGGTGTCCTTCCTTTGCGGCAAGACTTCCCCTGTTTGCCTTTTTGAAGGTTTTACAGTCATTAGACAGTCATCTTCACGATTGCCTCACCCAAACTTTGCTGGAGCTTAAACACATCTTCCGTGTGACAAAGATTTCAGCCCTGGCAGGATCTAAAAAAGGGTTTTAATCTGTTCCGCTTAATTGCCTTACCCAACACTTACACTTCATATAAAGACAATCCATCTTTCCCCCACTTACTTCTGAAATAATCATTATCCTCCTCTGCAGAAATTAAAAAAAGAGAAAAAAAGAAAAAAAAGAGAAAAAAAGTGATAGGGGTTAGGAGGAAACTTGACATTGAAAACAGACACCCAAATTACCGATGTCTTTGAATAATCCAAAATATTTTTCATGCACGTCACAGAGTTCCTTTCTGGAGCTAATGGAGCTTTAATAAAGAATGTTTCCCCCCTCCCTTCTCCATGCATCTTCCCCTCCCCTTTCCTCTTCCACTGTGAAGTTTCCGTGAGTAATCCCAAAACCAATATTTAGATGACTGAAACGTTAGAGCATAATGTTACTGCACAACGTAGCATGTCCAGAACTTTCCTCTGGGATGCAAATCTTTTATTTTCAGCATATTAAAGGAGAAGTAAACATTGTAGTGGGGAAAAAAATAGATGCTTTGAAAAGTTATTTTACATTTTTGCTATTTCCTTATACTTATGTCAACTTTATTGGTGCAGCATCATCTATCCCAGGGAGTGGCTTGCTGGCAATAGAACCTAAAGGTTTTCTGGGGACAAACCTCTTTCTTTTAATGACGATGTGGGCCAATTCAGTCAAATCTGGCATGTCCTCCCTCCTCTTTGCTCCTGTTTCATTTGCCAGCGGACCACCAGATCAGGTACTGTTTATGCAATGTACTAAAAATGCTGATATGTTTTCCCTAGCTTTCAAGATGATCAAAACTACTTCTGTTGCCTTTATTTGGCGTTTGTCTAGTCTGTCAAACAGCAAAGTCAGATTCTGCCCTTGGTGAACTAAACCTTTATGCACAGTGCAGTTTACCAGATTAGTCCTTTTCTTTTAAAATTCAGTCTTTTAAAGACTCCTGATCAGAAAATTAATAGCTAAAGTATTCCCAGAATTGCATGGAATTCTTTTTTATCTGGGCATAATGATGCTATGACAGCAAAGCACTTTTTCGAGCAAGATTGAGATGATTTGGGGGCAGCTCCTTGTTCTTCACCAGACTTTCTGTTTGACTGTGGGCAAGCCCCACCGTTTCACCAAGCAGCAGTTTATCATCTCCAAAATGGGATTGACAGAAGATATTCATTCTCTCTCTAACAGGCAGACGGTGTGAATAAATGCAGAAAGAAATGTTCAGGGCACATCTGTCCCAAAGAGGCTGTGGTTTCGGTAGAGATTCCCAAGACATCTCTAAACTAACTCATGTAGGTACGAACAACAGCCGCTTATACAGTGCAGACCACACTACAGACCTACTGTAAAGCTAGCTCAGGTATATCGAAATTATAAAGCAGACACAACACTGAATCATGTAATAAGGAGAGGGTTAAAGGCAGATACACTCGTCTTTTAGACACTGAATCTGTGGCATTAATGTGGTAAGAGCAATAGAAAACCTGTTATTAACCAGTTTTGTTTTCAGAACCAACCTGCTTCTCACATCTATTAAAAAGCTTGTGGTTTGGTAAATTGGTCTTGACAAGGGTGGGATTTTTTTGCTGGGCTTTGGTTTAAATATGGCTGCTCTCAATTTACATCTCCCACTGCATCAGTGTCTCAAGCAAAGGAGATCTTTTTTTTTTTTTCCTACATGTGAAAATAAAAAAAATCTCAGTGGAAATTCACAAGTCCCACAGCCACTTTGCTGACCTAGTCAGCTGGCCACCTTTTTTCATGCAAAATGTTTCACATGAACAGTTCTTGTTTTATGCCTTGTAACATTTTCATGTGACTCATGACAAATGATTCATATTTCTTTGGTATTCACCAAAGATCATACGTAGAAATTGGATTCTTAGAAATTTTTTATTCCCTTGTGTAGGAGGGACTGTGGGTGCTCTGCTCAGGTTCATTATGATAATATAATCTCAGATGGTGTCACATAAGCCAGTTTACAGTAATAAATAATAATAATAACGAATTCATTGAAGTCTTGAGCTTCCAGTTTGAAAACTGTATAGTAGAGCTAAGAAAAACCTATTTGAGAGTGGTTTTGCATGTTCAAAAGTAGTTACTATTACATTTAAAATGTATGAATAAAATAAATGTATAAATAAACTAAAAGTTTGAGTCTTAGGCTGGGATATGAGGTCCAGACTTGAGTCTTTGTCCTGTTAGGGGACTTCCAGTGTGATTTCAGGCAAGTTACTGAATCCCTCTAATTCTATTTTCTCCTATTAAATGTGCTACTTGTTAATGTTGTCTGTTTCAATCCTAAGTTCTCTGAGTGAAAGAAGGAGTATTAACTGTTGAGCCTGCACAGTGATTAGCAAAGGCAGTAAAGTAAAGACAAAGAAGGACTAGAGGATGCTCGTGATTTCAACTGGGAATGCTCAATAATTCTCTTATGCAGTTGAGATTCAAATAATGATGAAAAAATACAGATTTCCAGAGCTTTTTCAGTACGGGAATTTTTTTAGTAATTACATATACTTTGAAATTGAAACACAGAGGGATCTAATTTTAGGTGCTTGGATGCTTTGCCCAGTCAAATGTTGTACAAAAATTTCCTAATCCAACCATCTTCAGGCTCCTTCACTCTTCAAGAGTGAAACTCAAAAAAAGTGATGAAGATGGGGAATTGAGGGGGGAAATAAGTGTGTGGACTAAATTAAGAAAACAAGAAAAAAGAAAGGAAAGAGAAGAGAGCGGGGTTTTCAACTCTTTATGGAAATTCACATTTCTGATGAAAGTCGGCTGGTGTTTTCTGTTTGGCCTGAATTGGCTGACCCATGCAATTTCCACTTCTGTCGATACAATCATCCTGTGTTAAACCCCCAAAAGATGCTAATACATAGGGCAGGGATGTTGGAATATTCAACTACAAGAAGGAAGTTTTAGGCTTTGATCTCTGCTCCCAGATTTTTACATATTACTTTAAAAAGTCACTTGGTGAAGTAAATTAAGTTTTTTAAAAATACTTGGCACTTTAAAGCACCTAAGTTCTCTATTGACTCTGAACTATTGACATTGCAAACCCTTGCAGCTGATTGCCCTTGGATTCACGACAGCTTTGTTAACATGAATATGTTCTCGCTGCTTGGACTTCTTTTTGCAACAGAAGGGGTTCTCTTTGCAATCACATAGGGTTGAAGATTAACATAATGTTCATGCCATTGCTATTTCTCTGTAAGTAGCACAATTTACTGTAACTGCAACCAGAAAAATGATTGTGAAGTTTCAAAACTTTGTCAGAATGACCATATAAATCAACTTTCTGAGGGATGCATCTGTTAGAGTATGGTCCCCCTCGCTGTGACCAGCAGCCCCCTCCAAGCTCTTACACCAAAATCTGTTGTAGAAGAGATTCCTGAAGTTCTTACTAGGTGCCTTTCAACTTTACCCAAGCCTTAACTTTTGTTTCTCAGTGAAAACTGGGACGAAAAAAAGATGATCTGGTGAGAATATGCTGTAAATGTTGATCACAAAGGAAATCAGTATTTAATTTTTTTTCTGAGCTGTTCACCGAGTTGTACACTCAAGTCAATGTACTTGGTTTATGTGCAACTCTTGAGCTTCTCAAAGGCATCTAGGATCTGATGTTGCCTTGCTTTTGCTGGATACACATTACTTGGTTTATGTGTTTTATAAATATAGTAGTAAATATACAAGAGTCTTGGTTTTTATGGTACTTAATTAACAGAATGAAAGGGGATCTTTCCTTGGCTTTACTGAGCTTTGGAGCAAGCATTAGTGGAAAAAAAACACCGACCACACGAATCTGTCTATCTACTATTTTCACTTTCTTCTACTTTTTTTGTAAACATTTTTGATATTTCAGCCAGAAAGTATTTAATACAATGACATAACCTTTATGTTCACATGTCATTCTTAAGAAATTTTTCACATTCACATTAACTCAGAAGCGTTTATTTAGAGTCAGTAGAAAGTAAGTCCTCCCAAATAGTTGTCAAGTAACAAATGCATTAAAGGTTAAGATAATGTCCATGGCTCTCTTAGGTAAATACTATCAGTCTGAAATCTCCTTTTAAGGAGGAGATAATCAAACCCACTCAAGAAATAACAGCAAACAAAGCAAGACAAAGTAAACTCACATTAAAAGAAATTAGTATCTAACAAAACAGGGTAACAGCTTAACAAGCTACTGGTGCAGCACAAATCTGCTCTAAGTACCAGGAAATAAGCCATTGAAACTTCATCACTAAAGTGAAGTCCCACTTGTAAAACTTCAGATAGCTACAAACTCCTTTGATTCGATGCAAATCAGAGGTGATTCTTTTTTCTTTTTTTTTTTCTTTTTTTTTTTTTTTTAAGGTGCTATTTGCTTCTAATGTATCTAAGCAGTAGGTGAGCTGAGAAAGACCAGGGATGAGCAAACACAGGATAGCGTAACCTCCCCATGCTTATATATTCATTGAGGACGGGCAAATTTAAAAACAACAATAGCAACTCTGAAGTGTTTGCATTTCTGTTGATTTTCTCCTTTCATCTTCTGACATAGGGTGATGTTTAGTGTGATATCTTGTTAACCACTCTAAAGTCTTTCTGCTTTGTAATCTTTACTGCAGAGTTACCTGGTATTTCCAACTTTAAATAAGGTATTATACCCACACATGGAGAGGTAATAATAAAACTTCTGTTATGACTCAGTATAAGGATGGATTCCTTTTCAAATTACATCTTCCCTGGCGTATGCAACCACTGCTCACTGTCTGGTCTGCTTTCTCTCTATACATGATCTATGGACAATACAAAACTCTTTCAACTCTCAGTAAGAGGCTTAAGTCTGTAGCTCAGACTATAGGCTCCCAGAGACTTTAAGCTCTGAATGGACTATTGGATCAGCTAGTCTGACCTTCTATACAAAGCCGGCCCTTACATTTCATTCAGCTACCTCTGCAAGAAGTGTCGCATCTTGTTTGACTAAATCAAGACTTCCACCTTATGAAACATATCTCTCAGAATGTGCGTTCAAAAAAGCCTACTACTTTCTGTGATAGCATATGTTAATGCTCAGTCAGCCTTACCTAAAAGTAACCGCATAATTCATAACATAAATTTGTCTATTGTCAGCTTGTTGGTCCAAAAGTTCTAGACTGATCTGGAGATATTTAAAAGACTCACTGCTGCATACCACCCTAGGCAATGATGTGCGTTGATATATCTCTAAATCTGCTTCCATATTGACTTAATATTTTCTCTTCTTTCCCCGGTAATAATGAATCCTTTAAACTGTAGGGTTTCAGGATGTATATTCTTGAGCTGCATCTTGCTACTCATGGCCTTTTGGGCCTTGATGAGCTTCTGTTAACTTGAAATCACTATATAGATTTGTGCTGAAGCAGCGCTGCAGGCAACATAAAGCCAGCAGGGAGCTGTAGGAGCACTGCACCATAAAATAAATAGAGTGGTCAAGTTACTTAAACCATAGTGAAAGGTTACTTCATATTTTCCCTTTGTATGTAAGACATGCTGATGCATTTAATGACAGGTTCAAAAGTAAACATATTCAGGTAGCAATCTCATCTTGGTTACAAAGATGCAGTCCAATGCGTACCAAACCTGGCACAGCTCCATTGTGCAAACATGGAAAGATATTAAAAGTCCACATTTCTGCAGGTCCTAATCCTCATTGCTTTACTAGTGAATACTTACAAGGTTTTGGGTCATAGAGAGCCCATGAGTACGAACCTATGTAAAAATACTTGGCCAGAACCTTCCATGGT
The DNA here is from genome assembly GCF_000690535.1 of Cariama cristata. NCBI lineage: Eukaryota > Metazoa > Chordata > Aves > Cariamiformes > Cariamidae > Cariama > Cariama cristata. The sequence continues at coordinate 8,354 of NW_009636321.1, read as the reverse complement.
GTAAAATTTCCATTCTTCATGTCTTGATGTATAAATACAGAGATTTGTGCCTGCTTAACCAATATAATAGTTCTGAAATATAACCAGATAAGGGCAATTTGCTAGCCTGCTATGTGGTGAGTTTATTTTTCATGAAAAGTAGAGTGATAATGATAGATGAAACGAGCAGTACTGTGCTGGAGGGGGGAAAAAGCAATGCTGTGCATAACACAGGCTGGGTAGCATTTACTTCAACTCTATTTCTTTTCAGCCTTCCCTGAGTTTTAAAATCAGTCTAATAGGGGAGACAGTCAGAGGTTTCCAGGAAAGAATTCATGTTCAGTATGTCATGGAGTTGCCCATCTTCTCTACAAACCCGTTGCTTGGCTGAAAGTGGAGTTGGCATTCTTCTCCAGGTTGGCCAGCAAATTGGAGCCTGCTCAAGCTGAGTCCCTGAGGATCTCAGCTCTGTAATTATGTCACCACTTAGCAGAATAATGAACACTGACTGATTGAAATGAATCCTGGTCCCAACAGACTGAACTTTTTAGCCTGTCTTGTATCAACCATCTCCTCATTTTTTATGTATAGAGTTTCAGTAAAGTGGAGGGCAAGGCCAAGTTCAGAATGGCACCCTGAGCAGAGATTGGCATTAGTAATATCGGTTTTACTTATTTGTTTGAGGGGAGGGTTTCGCTGCTGTTTGTCCAACTGGACTTTAACCCTTTTGACCAGTCTTGAAAATGTTTTTAAAAAATGAATTAGAATAAAGCTGGATTTTCTGGTTGCATATAGTGTATATGAAATACAAGTTATTAATTTCCAATATAATTTTGAAACTCTGTATTATATCATCTATCTCTAATAATGGAATTAATGATATTTATCTTGCAGCTTTGCCCAGTGTTACTTTCTGATAGTAGTCCGATAAGGTAAATTGGTACATGGCAGAGGACTAGCATTTTCAGTGTGGTTAAGGTGGGACCAGTTTACTCTCTGACTCATGGTTTTGACAACTCACCTCCACCCTCCCTTTTTCATGTCACTGAAACAAACACCATCCACTGAAAATCACTGGTGTGTGTCTAAGTGTGTAGCTGTATTGCCCTCTAGTGTTGACCCTCAGAGGAGAAGTGCTAATGTTACTACAGTTAAGGACAAATCCAACCCTTTTAGCAGATATGAGTCCTCAGGTCCACTACTGAGAGGCAGCATGACTTTGTCACAGGAGGCGCTATATGTCCTGTGGGGTAAGAAGTTCTAGTGTGAGAAATCCCAGCAGCCAATGAAGAAGCACCTGAGGTGTCCTTAAAAGAGTCTTGAGTGTCCTATTGCTCAAATGGGAAGGTTTTTGTTTGTTTATTTGGTAAGGTGGATGCTTTGTTGCTTTTTTTTCCTCTTTTGGGACTAAATAAGACAGATAAAGGCTTTTCAAATGCTTCTATTTTTTTGACAGAAAACACTGACATCTGAAAATACCACAACTTACAAATGTGGACCGTAGAGAGAATGTTTTCTTTAGGAAGGATGGGATTCTTCACTGAAGTGGGGATCATCCTTCAGTACTCCTGCACCCCAGGTCCTAAAACCAACAGGATCCACAGGGTAAGAAAACTGAATTGAACAGGGAAGACCAAGGATCAAATATTTTTTTCTGCCTGATTCAGTAGAGGAACTTTCACCTCCTCCATCCCAACCCCAGTGTCCTATATACAGGAGTACTGGTTAAGAGTAAAGCTGACAGCATTGGGGGTATCTCTAATTTTGACCACAAGTTAAATTTTTCCTTTCTTTCTCATTCAGTTTTTCTTCTGTCCTTCATCAGGTCTTGCATTTTTCCCCCTGAAACTTTATATTACATTGTTACCTAAGGAGAACCATGACTTGTGTTAAGACAAAGTACAGTCTCACAGACAGTGTACTTAAGACACTAACTGTGGTCTCTTAGGAGTCATAGTATTATTGTTTAAAATCTATCATTATTCAGCACAGACACTACATAACAAAGATAGTTGTTTCTAGAGTGCAACACAAAGCACATGTTGCAGGGCTCAACTGTGGTGAAAGATGCCTTGGCCCAACGGAAGCAGAAGGCAGAAGGGGCAACTTTGTTGGTCCTGTTCTGCTGGAACAATCACAGCAGGTAAATCCCAGGCCACCATTTCATGCCCTGTTCTGGCTGCACATCTGCTTTCATGGCGTGAGACCCATAGCAGACCTAAATGCTTGAGTTATTCATGTGTCTGAATAGTTGGAAAACTGATGGGTTTATTCTCATCATAGCAGAAGGGATACACTGTCCTGTCTCCCACCATCACCAACGTGAGTCAGTTCCATCAGCCCTCACTCATTTGAGATTACTATGTTTCCTATAAATAGGATAAACTCTCTGTGCTAAGGGGCATATATCTTTGTGCACTACTTCTTTAAAATGCATTCTTTGAACAATAACAGCACATGTTCCTAACAGCTGCAGAAACATATCCTAGGGAGCATTTTAAGATGTAGTGTTTCCTATAAGCCTGTCTCCTCCCCATCCTCAAATCATATGATTAAAAGTTTTAATTTATGTAATTACAGTATTACCAGGGCAGATGCAACCAAATCTGATGAAGGGGCTTCACAGTTTAATGGTCATGACTGTGTCACATACAACTCTGGTCAGTCGTTGTCCCCGCTCCTGGTAAGTGTTTGCCTGATTTGCTAGAGTCGATCAGTTTTTCCCAAATGTAACTAGTGATTCCATGTGCCCAAATATTTGAGAATTTAGTCAGAGCTGTCTCAAAGGCTGAAATACTGTTCCTGAAAACTAAGTCCCAAATCTGATTTAACACGAATCATTGTTCTATAACATTAGTCTCCTTTTCTTTCTTCTTTGACCAAAAAACACTTAAGGGAAAGATAATTATTAAAAATATAATAATAATAATAAGAATAATATCCACATTAAAAAAAATCCTGTAAGAAAAGCAAAGCTACACTTTCCAAAGGAAAAAAAAAAATCTTTGCTGAAAAACTGTTTTTTTTTTTCTCAAATCCCCATTTTTCGTCTAGAAACAGAAGTAATCAACAATCTTTCTTAGCCCACTAATATTATTTTTTTAAAATGGCAGCTATTCACTTGATGTGATCATCACTTTTCTTTGAAGACACTTTGCTGTAGATTCACAGCGTAAACACCATGCAGGCTACAGCACAGTACAACAAGGGTAGACTCTTCAGAGGCTTGGCTGTGTGATATAAGGCAGAAGTGTAGGAAAAAAGCTATTTTCTAATGTTATCCGAAAGGCTATCAGGGGAAAGGTTCTTAAAGAGAAGAATTTACCAGTGAACATGTCTACACAGGACATACTAACTTACTGAACAAGTTAATAAAGTGTGGAACAGTATTTTAGCAGTTTGCTTATTATTAGCAAGGGACCAAGGCCCACATGAAACATGACTCAGCCAGCTGCAAATAAACCCCTCTTCGTCCTCTGAGGTTTCTCTCTTTGATGCTCAACTTATTCAAGATACTTCCCACCGCCCGCCTCCAATTTTGCTTTTGTGGTAAATTGTTTAGACATGATTTAAAAACACATTATGGGCTATGGAGTGAGATAAGATGTAAATCAAGCTCATCCAGTCATTCGGTCCAAAAATAATATGCTGGCATGGCGGGATATTAGAACTTATGTAGGATCCCAAGTGAGAAGTCTTGAAACAAAATCAAAGTTAATGTTGTTGTTATTACTACACTACGCTGAAGAGCGGAGGATCCTTCCCTATCTGCGATGGGCATCTTGTGTCAGGTTTCCCACACTTTGGAAACCAAAGCAAACCCTTTGATTAGAAAGAATAATATACTGTGGCATATGTGGTGTGATCTGCTGCTGCCTTGTTGTACTGAATCCGTGTTAACAAGACTGATGGGCAGGTTGACTTGTGTTAGGTGAAATTTGAAGAAAACTAATACTACAATGAAATTCCTTTGGAATTTCCTTAGCTTAAATGCCAAAAAAAGCCACGTCCTGCAATTATTGGGTTCTTTATATAGGTTGTAAGTTTGGAGCTTATATTAACAACCTGGTAGAAAAACATGATGAAAGGCAGACTAAATCCACACCAGTGGATAGCATCAAAGCTAAAATCCTTACCAGCAGTAAAGACGAGTTCTGTTAAATATGTTTAAAGTGATCCACAACAACAGATATATTAAATGTTATATATTTGATATATACCATGTCAACTGTGGTATAAATAACCCATGGCCTAGAAAGTGATAAGGAATGGAAATTCTTTCCTTGTAACTAATACCACTTATTATTTCTCTGTTGAGAAAGTCATGATATGTTGGTAGACTTTCCTGTGAAAACAGATAAATTATTAAATGTCCATTCTGTTTAGTACAGTGGACAGAAGAGATATTCATAATATGGGGAAAGGATAATAAGAGGAAAGGTGATATCAGAAATTCAGTGGTTTGCCCTTTTTTTCCTGCTCAGCTAGTGATCAAATATTTCTATATGGAAATTGGAGCATGTCTGTAAATTCTATATTCAACTTGCTTATTTCTTACTCTAAAATTGTAGGAGTTAAGCTAATGCAAAGCCTGAATGAGACCAAAAGTCAATTCTGTCCTTAGGAGAGGTTCTTGAAGAGACATGACCACTTTGATCTTTAAAAAAGCCCATGACAGCCAGACATGTGGTTGGTGATCATTCTCCAGCACAAGCTAGCTTAACCTTTCCATAAAAGTTCATTATATCAAAGAAACAAATTCTTCACATGATCTTCATTCCACAGTTTTGGTATCCTTTGGATATGCTGGCCCTTGAGTACCTTGAGAAGGAAGAAACTCTGGACCTGATTTGCTGCTGTATGACAATCCCTTGTATAGCATGGAAGGATGATGATGTCTGTGACTGAAAAGATATTGACTGGTACCCTATGGTATTCATAGTGTCTGGAGGGTTTGCAAGATAAATAGTGTGGAGCACATGTTTGGCAAGTGCTGAAATCATCCTAGGAAAGGATGAACACAACCGATGCCAAGCAATCATTCACGCAGATGCAACAGGATTCCCTCATCTACCCAAAACAGGGGAAAAAAGTGAACTATGGACCCTACCAACAAAAACTACAGAACTGGGGCAGAATCCAACTAACATTCCTAACCTTTCCATTGAACTGGAAAGCTACAGCTATCTGTTCCTAACCGAATGAAACTGCATTATGTCAAAATACTTGATTATGCTGGAAATTACTTAACCTCTGTCCTGCTCTGTCTAGATGAGACTAGCTTCTGTTGCCTGTGGTCATGCTAAAGAGAAGGTCACCTGTTCTGGCTGAGAGCAGAACTAACACATTTGTTTTGTTATTTGATGAGTCAGGCCCTAAATGGTGAATAACAGAAGTTGAATGTGATTCAACCCAAACAAAAGTTGACCTCTTTCCCAATGCTGCATTATTGTCAGACATTCCTGAATAAGTGGTACAACCTTATGCAAAATCCAAACAAACCTAGCATGTGAAAATGGCATTTAAGCCTGAATAAAGTGTTAAAATAAACTTATTAGGCAGCAAGGATATGTTTTGTAAACACATTGGGATTTGCGAACAGATTGTCATATTATATTAAAACCATTTAAACCCCCATTTGTAACTACTGCCATTTCATAACATCTTTTTCTAAGTGGTTAAAGAGACATACATGTTTAGTCTTTCAAAGGAGTGAGCAGGTACACACAGGGAGCACTAGTCCACGTTACTGAGTCTGTGTTGTACCCTGAGCTACCTGTAAACCTTGTCCTGCCATCAGTGCTGCTGGCATGCAAACAGCGTGCTGGAGCTGACATTGACAGTCCTTCACTACCAGTCACCTTTCTGAGCACAAGTGACTTCTTCTGCTTATATTTTTTAACAGACTTTAAAATTGATGTCCATGGTAAAACAGCACCCTGACTACCAAAAATGACTGGAAGTCTGGCTCAGCTAAACAGTTGGTCACCCATACCTTTGGCCCACTTCTGCTCAGCAAAACATGAATGCATATACTCAGTACTTTATCTCGTGTATTGAATTTAGATCACTTCGTGGAATTAGGATCAAAGAGCAGACACTCTCCCAAATTTGCAGTTTTCTTTCTTATACATACTTCTTTTAGGATTTTTTCCACTCTTTTCATTAAGCCCAAATCATTCAAAGTCAACACTTCAGCCTGCCTCTGCAAAAATTGATGAGAAAGGGGCATCTCCAGGGACCTTAGAGGTCTTTGAAGGGATGGTACTCTCTATATTGGCTACCCAGGGGACCAAAGCATGCAACAGGATATGACTTTTTGATGAACAAAATTAGAGGAAATTAATTGCACCTACACATTTAATTATTAAAAAAAAAAAGAAAACACAAACAAAAAACACCCTGCTGCAGAGCAAGATTGTCAAATGACACCTATTGGAGTAGTATGGCCGACCTCTGTGAAGCTTCTTTTTGGTGGTGCCTCCCTCATTGGCAATAGCTGAGGATCTGGCCCAGAATTTTCTTACTGAAAATGAACGAAAGCATTAATAATGAAAAATTCAGTCATGGAGAGCTTGCTTATTCCAAGTTAGCTTTTGTCACACGACAGTGTTGTGAATTTCATGCACTCAAATTAGGAGGTTGGCTTAAAAAAAAATTAAATTGTGTCCTGGTTTGGCTAAAACAGGGCTATTTCTCCTTTCAGGAGTTTTTCTTTCAGTTAAGTCTCTTTTAAGTAACTGCACTTTCTGAAAGTACAGCTACATGTTTTCAGACACTGTCTGCGTTTCAGGCCTGATAACACTCGATGTTTACAGTTGCTACTGAAGTATCAGTAGGATCGGTATGCAGAATGGCCCATGTTTATACTTATCCCCATGAGAACCAAGGCCACTGCTGGCCCCCCTTTGCTAAGCGAGTAAAAAGTCGTAAAAGGGTCGCACCTGCGGAAGAGTGCAGATGGGACAGGTGACCAAAAACTGACCAACGAGGTATTCCATCCCATCCACATCATCCTCAGTATAAAGCTAAGGGATCACAAGGGTCTTGCTCTCTTCTTTCATGGCCGGCATCCCTGTGGGACCTTGCTCACTCTCCTGCCTCCGACCCTGATCCGTGCATTCCTGAATCCGGTTCCTGCCATCTGCGCAGTCCGGTCCGGGACGTCCGGGTGCCCGCCCTGCTGCGGCAGCGACCGAGCCTCTGAGCAATCCCCCACCCTCATCGGGACACTCAGGATCGGGTTTGTATACTTTTCCTCTTATTTCCATTATTAGTAGCATTAGTATTGATACATTATACTATTTCCCATTATTACTGTACTATTAAAGTAGTTTTAATTTCCAATCCATAAGTCTCTCTCCCTTTTCTCCATCCTTTTCCCTCTTGGGGGAGGGAGGGGGTTAACAGAGAGCATCTGCCACCCGTTTTAAGAGCCAGCCCAGCCTTAAATGGTGACAAATTGCAAAATAAATGAGTGACAGGATCACACTTCTATCTGAAGCAGTTTGTATACATTTAGATTTGTTTCCCCCCTGAAGTACAGAAAAAAAGAATAAAAAAGCTAAGAGGCAGCGACAATGACCTTATAATAAATTTATTCCAGGAGCTGGGGATTTGTATAAAACAAGGATCACCCAGTTCTCAAGCTGAATTTGCAAAGGTAGGTGTGTATTACCACTCAGAGCTTAGCAACACTGGTCAATCAGAAATGAGCCCAGAAACAGCTCTGGCAAATCACCGTGTACCTTTAATTGTGAACTGTTGAAAGCTTTGTTATCTGTGTCTCTGGGAGATCTATGTGAAGGGTCCATCTACAAGAAGGGCCAGAAAGAGGATCCAGGTAACTACAGGCCTGTCAGCCTGACCTCGGTGCCAGGGAAGGTCATGGAGCAGATCATCCTGAGTGCCATCATGAGGCACGTACGGGACAACCAGGTGGTCAGGCCCAGACAGCATGGGTTTGAGCATTTAGTGCCAACAGCATCCTGGCTTCTATCAGAAACAGTGTGGCCAGCAGGACCAGGGCAGTGATGGTCCCCCTGTACTCGGCACCGGTGAGGCCGCACCTCGAGTGCTGTGTTCAGTTTTGGGCCCCTCACTACCAAAGAGACCTCGAGGGGCTGGAGCGAGTCCAGAGAAGGGCAATGAAGGTGGGGAAGGGTTTACGAGGAGCGGCTGAGGGAGCTGGGGGTGGTTAGTCTGGAGAAGAGGAGGCTGAGGGGAGACCTGGTCGCTCTCTACAATGACCTGAAAGGAGGGTGTAGCCAGGTGGGGGTCGGTCTCTTCTCCTGGGTAACGAGCAATAGGACAAAAGGAAACGGCCTCCAGTTCAGCCAGGGGAGATTTAGAACAGATATTAGGAAGAATTTCTT
>NW_009636320.1:0-13653 GCF_000690535.1 Cariama cristata | reverse complement strand
TTTCCTCATGCTAGACATATGGCTATCTTTAGAAATCCTGCCCTCATCCAAAACTATGAAATAATTATATTTACCCATTCCAAAAAGCACTTTGAGGTCTTCGGGTTTAGATTTCATTTTAATAAAGCATTTCAGCAGAGGAGAAGCATCCAAGTTTAAAGCCATGACCCATACCAGAGTCCCTATCTGCCACCAAGCCCTGGAGGAACATATATTCATGAGATCCCTGTGGGACCGCAAGTTTATCAGCTTCATCAGAAAGTCTCAGTATGATGCGAGCTGCCCTAGGGAAACCTGATAATATTCACCTGAAGCTTCAGCTATAAACTAAATGTCTCCTTCGATCTCTTTGAGGGATGAATCCAGCAGGCCCTCTCCTATCGTCATCACCTCTCAAAAATGAAACTTTAGGGATGTCACCTCCACCCCTAGCCTTTGTACATTTAACTGCATTTTTGTAGCAGCTGACTGGGAAGGGGAGATTCAGCACCTTTCTCAGTTCATCTCCTACCTTCTCATGGGGCATTTAATTGCCAAATGAAGTCCAGATGAGGAAGAGAGTTGATGAAGAAGGGAAACAGAGACAAGAACAGCTCTTCACCTCTCCCCTTGGAGTTCTGTCACCATGCAGTAAAAAATTCATCGTTCATGAGACTATAGAAACAGGGAGAGAACAAGCATGGAGGGGACATCAGTCTGCAGCCTGGTCAGGATGGACTGGTGCCTGCTTTCTGAGGTTCTGTTTGAGATTTAATGATCAAGCACTCAATGTTAAGGGTATAAACAACCACTAAAGGAGCTCCAATCTGGGCCAATGCCTAAGAGGATGCTATTAAAATGCAACAAACATTGCCTCATTAAGAACCATGCAGCACAAAGTGCCCTATTTTGCAGGGCTAGGCATGAGGCACATTGTCTTGAAAGGCTTCGAAAGGGTTACAGTATGATCCAAAGCCCGTTCACCTAAATGGGGAGTTTTTCACTGACTTACCAAAGTTAGATCAGGTCATTGTGGCAATAGATTTCATTATACGCACAGACATATCCCTGATTCTGGACTGCCCAGCACACTGCTGTGCATACATTTCTGTATTAGGCCCCAGGACAGGCAAATGCTGTGAATTCTGTTCTTCTTCCAGTAAAGTATCCCTCAGCCACATGACCACTCCACTTCCAGCATCACCCTTAGGCACTTAACATTTACTTGCAGGAGGTGTTATTCGATACACCCTAATATTTCTCTGCGCTTCTGGGCTCCCTACAACAGGTATACTTCTGATGTTTTGGTTTTGGGGTTTGGGTTTTGTGGGCTGCTCTTTTAAATCCTTAATCACTGTATTAGTTAAAGAAGCAAGAATGCATTGTGTGTTCAAAGCAGTGTAGATATTGCTAGGAAGGCGCCCCTCCCCTAATTAAAACCATCCATTTGCTCTTTGTGTACAGAGGAACATAACACAGCAGGAAACAACTGTCATATCAAATACCTCTTTATGGTAATTGTGGTTAAATACCAACTTTTTAATGGTAACATACTTATACAGGTTTGGCAACAGACGCAAAAATAAGTAATCACTTTTTCTGGAGGGCTACCAAAATGGCAAGTTTCCCAAGTCAATCAGTCCACCCAGGGACTGGGAATGCAGAAAGCAATTTAGTGCTGCAAGGAATATGACAATCTATTTATAATGGCACAGTTTGCGAGGCTGAGAGGAGAAACTGCAGCTGTCGTATAAGGATTATAAGTGACTGATTGTTTCTAACAAAATGTATTGATATATCAGAAGGAAGTACAAGTTTAGCCGCCTGGCTGATTCTCTTTCCATCATACAGGTGTGGTGCCAGCTTGAAAGAAATCAGGCACTACAGCTAAAAATTGCCATTTTGCAATCTCCCCCTTGACATGCCCGGGTAGCCTTTGTCAACTCTCTTGGGGACTTACTGCACCAGAGCCCACCCAGCCTTTGTTAAAATAAACAGAAAGGCTAGCCCAGTTTCAGAAGACCCCATGGGAGCATCCGGAAGGACAGAGAGCATCCCTAAGTGTTAAATAATAGTCCTGCTGCTTCAGTTCTTGAAAAAGCTTTGCTTCCTGTTTCCTTATTTACTTCTTTTCCAGCTGCTGTATGTGTTTCTATGGGCTTTTAAATAACAGTCCCTCCATCCTAAGGGAAGGCTGCTTGCCAGTGCAGAAACGCAAATGATTCCTGCATTCTATGTACAGCATGTTACACATGCCAGATGTTACGAAGACTATTAAGTTCAGGATCAAGGACACAAAAATTCACAAACGGCAAAACTACCAGAGCACCCACAGCCACGGGACTTTGGAGAATCCATGACCCAGCAGCTGACCCACTCCCAGGAGACTCAGGCCCATGCTGTGTTTCCCACCCCAGTTCCAAAGGGCCCAAGGACTACAGCTGCAGCAGCAGGATGAGACTTCTCCAGCAATGTATTCAAGTCCCTACATCGTTTGTAATGAATGAAACAGAAAACACACTTAGTGAAACATGCTTTATCAAGTAGGATGCTAGGCATGATCTTGGTATTAACATAAGCAACAGGACTTTTTGCTTGTTGATGTGGTTAACCGTAGGGCAGGCTGTAGTCTACCTCCTAAATCTGTGCTCGCTCTTTCTCTGCAGGAAGATAACCCAGGCCTGATGGATTCTTTCCTACACTCTTATCTACCACATAGTCTGCTGAAATCTGGGGGACAGAGAGAAGAGTCTGACAAGAAACTTCTTGCATGTAAATAGCTGTATTTTACATCCTTTATGCCCTCGGAGCATGCATTTTCCATGGCTGTTTGGCCACACTCACCCTAGAGCAATGGAAAGAAACCTAGTCCTCAGCGTATGTATCCCACTACCCCGACTTCCCCAAAGACGAATACCAGCAGACATTAGGAACCCTTAGGTGTCTTCATTATAGAAACTCAGGACTGAAAAAGGCATCCAAACAATTAACCTGTCCCCACTGCTTTGCCTCTCTCCATCACCCCAAGATCATGCTCTGACACATGAAGGTCTCACGCACACACTCAGGCTGTGGCCAGCCGTGGTTACTCCCCTGGGTTGTTTTCAGCTAGCACTGTACATCTGGAGTATGTGCTGCTTCCACGTGTTTTTTCACACAGCCAGAAGAACCCCCTGGTTGTATGGCAGACCACCTACAACGCCAGCTAGTGACACACAGAGAGAACACCCCACAAGGTGCGAGGTCACCCCAGCATTGAGACGAAGCTGAAGCAGACTGCAGCACATCACTAAGGAACAGATCAGGTACCAGGCTGCTGCAATCCAACCACCAGCAGTCTTCCATTTTCACCTTGTTCTAGCATGGGAAGTCACCTATGTGCACAAACCCTGCACCTGGAAGAGGTTTTTTTTGTGCCCTGTTTGTAAAGAGGGTTTTTTTTTGCTTTTTGTGTTGTACAGACAGCTTCTGCTCTCCTAGCCCTGTCCAGTGGCACAGAGGGAAAATAATTTTTTGTTGCATCCTAGATAGGCAGCCAGGGCACTGGAGTAAGATAGATGTCTTTCTATGTATATATACACAGAGTCCTAGCAAACTGTACTCTTTCTGTGTAAAAAAAGGTACTTTTATATAGCACCTTTCATCAGAGTTCTTAAAGCACTTTGAAATACGAAACATCACCAGACCCCTGTGAGAGCTGAGGCAGTCAAGGGAAACTGAGAGAGTTCTTACAATGCCTTGTTTCAGCTGGCTGGTGTAAGAGCAAGAGACTGTCTAGGCATCCTGAGAAACAGTGTGTGGGACTTCAGGGGACTTTTGCTTTCAGAAAGTTTCCATTTGCATCTTTCAAAACTTTCTCTTTTAAAACACCAATTAAAATATAATTTAAACGGTGCTCAGAAACAAAAGCCCTAATTCTGGTACCCTCTGGAAACCTCAGGTCAGCTCCACAGCTCTGCCATGTGCACTAATGCTCTCCAGCCATTGCCAAGATACGCCAGAATGCACATAAATGGTCAGAATGCATCAAGCGGTGATAACAAAAAGCCAATGTAATTATTCTTCACTCTTCAACACTGAAGAATGAATTAAAGCAGTGCTTTAAAATTGAAACTAACTAATTTCTACCATTAAGAGGTACCTTTACCCCTTCAGATTAGTGCAATGAGGCCTTACTGCAATTAAAATTAGGCCTAATAGTTTTTCAGTAACTAAATAAAACTAAATGACAGACTTAAATATTAGCTACCCTTTGGCTTCATCTAAACTGTGGGACCTGGGAGCTTGCAGGACCACATACGATCCACCTCCATGCTAGAAGGCGCCCAGATACATAGGATTTTCTCTCCTTCCTGCTCTCAACAGCCTAGTTTGTATGTGAAAGAAAACCAAACACACAGGCCAGAAGGCAGCTTCAGCACGCTCCAGCCAGGTTCATGGGGCACCTGCAGAGCATTTCTGCCTCACAGTTTAGCCACAGTCCCTCTAAGTGGTTGTGCCAGACCAGAAGCTGAAAGAGCACAATTTCTCTAGTCCATCACAGTATGTGGCAAGAAGTCATCACTCAAAGATCAGAAGCAAGAACACATGGCATCTGGGGATTGCTATAAGCAGTCAAGGTAAAACACACTGGATGTGTTTCTAGGTTATGAGAAAGCCGCCAGCAACCCCTGCTCTATGGTTCCCTCCCCAAATCGCATGCACCACCAACCCTCTCCTGAAGCCAAAGGACAGAAAGAAGGCCTTTGCCCATATCTTAGAGTCCATCCTCCCTGGGAAATTTTCCTCTGTATGCTACTGTCTTCAGGTACAAGATCATAGCAAAAACATCTGGCACAGCATCCACTTTCTGCTTAAAGCCAAGAGCTTTACCCCACAGGACTTCCCAATTGCTGCCGAAAAGAGACGCCAGCAGTTACCACCAACGCTTCCATTGAGATGAACAGATACAATGAAGTATGGACATTTACAGCAGCACACAGGTACCCCATAGATTCAGGCCTTCATTGCAGCTAAAGGTACTAACAGCTACCTTATGTAGTAGTATCTTGCTACTGCACCGCATCAGCAGTTAAAGCCAGGCAGAGAGGATGAACCACACTTCATATTAAGAAAGCCGGAAGCACTCTGATAAGGAATGCCCACACTAAGATGAAGGTGACTTCATTGTAGTAGCTGGATCCTGCAGATATCTCTTCAAGTGTAGTCTTTTTATTAGTCATATTTTGATGGGTGCCAAGAATCTAGCTACAAAGAACATTGTATAACTCAGACATGGAAAAAGTTAGTTCTTTGTGGTATCGCATTTTAGATGAAAAACCACTTCCTCTCCTGCATAGCAAAGCAAGAAAGCGTAGGCTTTGGTTTTATCAGTCACTGCATCTGTATCTTCTTAACAAGCTTAAAGTTTGTGAGCCAAAAATGTGAGGTTCGTGGTCTGAATCTTTCCCTCTTTTACATTCATGTAAATTTGAAACATCTATAAGCTTTGTTGGAGTTTACAATGATGGAAATGGTGAATGCCGGAATTTTGCCTTTTTCATTGAAGAAGAATGAATTGTTTCACAGAATAATATCTTTTCACTCGAGGAGGCTCAGAAGTTATTTCTCAAACTACGCCAACAAACTACACTGAGTTTCAATGTGCTGCTGCACATGGGGTTCAGGGTGGGTTGCAGGCGAGTTATTGGCTCTGGGCTAACGGCACGGCTCTGAGTGACAGGGGTCTCTGGGGAAGAGGAAGCATTCACTGTCACTCACAGCCCTTCTGGCTGGTCCCTTCTGGTCACAGCCAGAGTCTGGCTTGACCGCTTAAAGAACCAACCTTTTCCTCTTCTGGCACTTATTGCTATTACAGCAGAAAACAGCAAGTATTTATTAAAGGTTATCTTTATACCTTGAATTTTCACTAGGATAGTAAAACAGGTGACAGTGGGCAGGTGTACCTTTCTATCCTTTATCTCAGGCTACTTCTTACACATTCAGGTATCTTCAAGAGGGAAATTACTTCTTCAGTGCCTTTCCCCAGTTGAGCTAAGTATAATTCTCCGTGTATTTCTGTGGTCATCCCTATCTTTTTAAACTGCCTGTCTGGCTAGCTAGCTGTCTGGTTTGATGTTTTTAGTTTGCACTTAACCAGGCTGGATATTTCCCCTTGGTCTTTCCCCATAGTCATATGCATCAACCAGGGCCGCCTTCTTGCTTCTGGAACAGATAGTGAAGAAATATAGATGAAGCCATGCTTACCAATGCTTCCAAAGAAGAATTCTACACCATACAAGATGTTCTGGCTATATGAACCTCAAGATGTGGTAATAATTTGAAATAGAACATAGGCCCATAAAGTATTTAAAAAAAAAAAAATAGTAATAACATCTTGTACTTATGTAAGAAAAATGCTGAGCTCTTAGTAGGAACTACAGTATGGCTAATAACAATATATCCCTGTGAGCTAAAGGCCTGCTTTTTATTATAATCATTTAACCGATGGATAATTGCAGTTGCAGAAAAGGCAAAATAATTTATACAGAAATGACACACATTTTGGTAGCAGAACAGGAAACACTGCCCAGGTGACCTTCTTTAAGAATGAGATTTATACATTCATAAGTTGTTAATAACTAGCATAATTGTTGAGGGTATTTAATTGATTGATTTTAATAAAGTATGACAATAGCTGATGAACATTTCACCAGAATGTCACTGCTATCACTTTCCCTCTGGCATCTCAGCTTTCCAGTGTTCAGAAAACAGTTTCAGCTTTCCCATTTGAGTTTTTCAATAACAAATCTCAGATCTTAGTCAGTCTAGGATATGATATTACTAGTCTTTTTCAGAAACATCATCATTCACACATCCTGCACCCACTGACAAAGTCGAAGGCAAAAACATCTGTCACAGGAGTTACTGTCTCCCACACAGCTGCCACTTCTAGGAAAGGGGGATCCAATGCTTCTTTCCCAGTCTCCCGTCATTCCCATCTCCGATTTCTGACATGGTACACATTTGATGGATGACACCCTCCAACGCTCCTTGCCCCAGAATTTTGCCCTTAGAAGCCTGAGACCCCAAAACCCTTGGCCTGTTTCTATGATTACAGAACAGTATGTCTACCATGCTGCTGATTTTTCATACTCAAAGTTGTATTTTATAATAATATTTTGTCTCAAGTTATTTTATATAAAAGGTTGAGCTCTGGGGAAAGTTTAAACCATACCCCTCCAGGAATTACTGAGTTTGTTGACTGCAAGGAGGAAAAAAAATACCAAATTTTCAAACTTTTTAGAAACATTTTAAACAAGTACAACTAATTAGAGCCTGATCAAAGCCAAGTGAGGCTCTCTGGAGCAGCTGCATTCCCTGTATTTGTGAAAATCAGGCCATTTAGATAGTTATTTAAATAAGGAGTACTGGAACTAAGCCAAAGCCCTTTGAAATAAATGGGACTTTTTAATGCCTTCAATGCAATTTGTATCATAGCTTTAGAAAATTACCTTTTTATTTAATTCATCATTGCTGCTGACTGGTGCAATATGGATTGAGTCCTTCAGTCACAAAATCTACATAAGGTGTATAAATTTACACAGAATTGTTTAGGTTGAAAGACACCTCTTGAGATCATCTAGTCCAACCCCCCAGCTCAAGCAGGGCCAGCTAGAGCAGGTTGCCTGAGACCATGTCCAGATGGGTTTTGAGTATTCCAAAGGATAGAGACTCCACAACCCCTCTGGGCAACCTGTGCCAGTGTTTGACTACCTTCACGGTAAAAAAAAAAAACACAAACCCGAACATTTACTGCTTTCCCCTTGTCCACCAAGCTAGTCATCTCACTGTAGAAGGCAACATGGTTGCTCAAGCATGATTTTGCCTTTGTAAACCCATGCTGACAACTCCCAATCACCTTCTTGTCCTTTGTGTGTTTGGAGATGCCTCCCAGGAAGATTTTCTCCATTATCTTCCCAGGGACTGAGGTGTGGCTGAGCAGCCTGCAGTTCCCCAGATTTCCTTCCTGCCCTTCTTGAATATAGGACTGATATTTGCTCTTTCAGTCTTCAGGAACCTCTCCCAGTCATAATGATCATTTGACATAGTCAAAGATAATCAAGAGTGGCCTCACAATGACATCAGCCATCTCCCTTGGCACCCATGGGTGCAATACGTCAGGCCTCACGGGTGCACATTCAGTATGTTTAAATGCTCCCTAGTCTGATCCTCCTTCACTGAGGGTAAGTCCTCCTTGTTCCAGACTTTCCCTCTGGTCTCAGGGGCCTGGGATTCCCAAAGGCTAATTTTACTGGTCAAGTCTGAGGCAAAGAAGACATTTAGTACGTCAGCCTTTTCCTTGTCATTTATCACCAGTTTCCCTGCACCATTCAGCAGCAGCTCCATCTTTTCCCAAGTCTTCCTTTGGCTGTTTACGCACCTTTAGACGTCTTTCTTGTTGCCCTTCACTTCCCTTGCCGGATTCAACTGCAGGCTGACCTTGGCTTTCCTAATCCTAATTCCTTTTGTAATCCAGACAGCAACTCTATATTCCTTCTGGGTCACCTGCCTTGTTTCCACCTCTTGTACCCTTCCTTTTTATGTCCAAGTTCAGTTAGGAGCTCTTTGCTCATCCATGCAGGCCTCCTGCTGCCTTTTCCTCATTTTCTTAGTTTTCAGGATGGTCCTTTCTTGAGTTTGGAAGAGGTGATCCTTGAATATCATCCAGCTCTCCTGGACCCCTTGTCTCTCCAGGGCCATGTCCTATGGGATTCTTCCAAGCAGGTCTCTTAAGAGGCTGAAGTCTGCTATCCAGAAATCCAGAGCTAGTTTTTGCCCTGCTCCCTCCTTGCAGGGTCCTGAACTCCACCATCTCATAGTTACTGCAGCCAAGGCTGCCTTTGACTTATGTCCCAGACCAGTTCTTCCTTGTGTGTAAGTGTCAGGTCCAGGAAATCACCTTTCCCTGTTGGCTCCTTGATTACCTGTGCCGGGAGGTTCTCAGCAGTGCACTCCAGAAACCTCCTGAATTGCTTGTGCCTTGCTGTATTATCCTCCCATCAGATAGCGGGGAGAGTCGCTCATGAGGACAAGGGCCTATGAATGTTAGGCTTCTTTCAAGTTGTTTGAAGGCCTCCTCTATTACTTCTTCCTAATCAGGAACTCTATAGCAGATGCCCACTACAGCATCCATACTGGACTGCCTGCTAACCTTGACCCATAAACTCTTGATCAACTCCTGGCCCATTCCAAGACAAAATTTGTCAAAAATCAATTTACAAGTCCCTATAAGTAAGAAAGGACCATATTTTTTTTGCCATTTCTACTTTAAAAAAACCCAACCCAAACCAAAAAAACCAAACACCCCAAAACACAAACACACAACTGAGTGCACTCTTCTAAATTACAAAGGTACACTGCAGAAGTTCACTGTGCCAGGTCAACCTTCAGTTTTGGCATCTCCTGCCTGTAACACTCAAGTGTGTGACCAAACACTCAAAGACTGCTTAACTAAAAGTTAAGGTTTTCTATCCGGCCTCCAAGACAAGGAACTCAACAGTGATGCTGCAGGCCTGAACTAAACCGCACCAAAACATTTCACGTTAGAAGTGGAAATGAGTTTTGGAGAGCTACAGACCATGAGTGTGATAAACTGGGAAGGAGCTCCAGAGGAAGTCTGTGCTGCGCTGTGCAAGTACAAGTGTTGGCAGAGCTGGTGATTTCACAGCAAGTCCAACATGTGCTGTTGCATTGCCGCTGTTGTACATGGCACTGTGCCAGAGGATCCTGCACACGCGGTGAGCCACACATCCTCCAAGGCCAACAGCACCAGGCCAACATGCCTGGGACTCCAGCCCTGCTAGCTATTATCCAGAAGTTGTAACCAGGGTCTGCATAGAGTCCAGACCAGCAAGCCAGTCTATAGTGACAAGACAGCTCCAAGGTCAAGCTAAAAAGTCAAATCCAGGGGTCAGGATCTGACCCTGAATCAACAGGGCACCTGGTCAGGCAGGACCAAGGGCAACAGCAGGCTAAGGAAGTTCTCCCAAGCAAAGGGAAACGAGGCCTCCAGCTCACCCCAGGGGTAGGGAACTAACCCACAGGCAACCCACTTGCAGAGGGGTAAACTCAGGGCCAACACACTCTCAGAAGCAGGCAGGCAATCCAGAGACATCTGGATATAGGACAGCCTTCCTATTTGTGAGACAGCATGTCATAGAACAGAATCATAGAATCATTTAGGTTGGAAAAGACCTTTAAGATCATCGAGTCCACCTGTAAATGTAATACTGCCAAGTCCACCACTAAGCCACGTCCCTAAAAATTTATTTGCCACAAGGGAAGATTGCTATTTTCCTTTGATTTTGACATGGTGAGATCCCTCTCAGGTCTTGTTTCCATGCTTTTCAGCCTCTCCCTTACTTCACAGGGCTATTTTTTGATGTTCTAATAATAGATCATGCTGTAATTCTCATGACTAACACATAATTCTTGATGCAATCCAGGTCCTACCTCTGCTTGTCTGGAGTTCAATCTTGACTGTCTAGCAATTGCTGGAAATGAAACTCAGAGTGAAACTAAGCAATGCTTGACTGAGCATAGAATTTATTATTCAGCTCCCTGCTACTATTACATACGGCTCAATTATCATCTCCTGCCTCATTCAGAAATCTGGATATGCACAATGATAGATATTACTGAGACCTCACAAGAAACAGAGTCATACCATGTCTGAATCCAATACTCTTTTTTTGGTTTCTTGTTTCACTCTTGTATGATAGTTCACCATTTTTTAAGAATCTGAATTATTGCAAGTCCCAGTTGGCTGATTTCCCCAAATACTGTTGCCTTGGTTAAAGACCCACCATAGTACCACTCTACAGATAATTTGAATCTAAATGTTTTTACTGCACACTAATTTGACATCTCAGTTTGTCCATTTGACTAGCATTTTTAAAGACTTAATAGCTGGTTTACTGCATCTTTATGAGGAGGTTTGAGAAGAGCCCCTCCAGCCAGGAGGAAGCGTGATTTGTGCAGTCCAGAATTTACACAATGACCTTTTAGCAGATGGAAAAGACAGGGCAAGTAGAGAACTGCATCACAACTGTATGTTTTTTATAAGGTTATATGTAAGATATTATATAAAATCCGACTGTCCACTTACAGATAATGTATAATATGAAATATCAATATATATATAAAAATTGTATTGATTCCTCCCTCTCTAGACCTCTTGTTTATTTAAAGATTTCACAGGGACATCTGTATTTTTGGAAAGTGCTTTAAGGCATTTCTTGTAAATATGCTGCAAATATGGAAATTGATTCATTGATTGACCTCGTTGCGAGGCTAGTGTTAATAAAACTCATTGGCAAGTTATCAAGAGACATAAAACAAAGCCATCTATGTCCTTTCCCCAAGAGGCAGAAGCACTTTTCCCGACTCTTTGCAGTAGCTTATTTGCAAGTCTGAAGGTCACAGTGGCTAAATCTCCATCACCCGTTACTGTCTGTCTTTGATTTGTCTCACTGCTTGCTGTTAACCAGCAGCGATGGAAGCTAGAGATCAGTGTGGAGGCTTACCAGAAAAATCATGTCTGGTGTGTACTGAGGCTACACAAAAATAAGCTATGTTCCCACTGCTTTAGAAGTGGCCCCTTCCTGTTGTGATGCTGACATGAGGCTGCTCAGCACCAGGCAACATCATGCTCTGCATCACATCAGGCACCGGCACCCCATTCCGGGGCAGGTGAGAGCTCAGGTCCCATCTTCCACCAGCCTTCAAAGGAAACAGGGCTCCAAAGTCAGGGAATTGTTCCCTGATCTTTGCTCTTAGGCAAAGGTTTTATATTATTTTTCTATTACTCTATTTTCCAGTGTGAAGGCTATCAGATACTATAATGGCAAGTAATGTCATGACAAGCTGGAATGGTGCCACGGACACTTCCCTTACCGTTCATGATCCCGTCTCATAATTGTTAGAATTTAAGACTAATGAAACCATCTGATCATTTAAACTAGCTTGTAAATTATCACAGCTCCTTCAGATTCAACTATTTATTCATCTTTTAACCCACTAATCTGTATGAACAACTGGTATATATTTGTTTCCTAAAAGACAACCTGTCTTGTTACAAAGACATCCAGAGATGAGAATCCAGTGCCGCTTTAGCAGTTTTCCCAGTGACTGACCTACACAGACCAGTAAAAACAGTTTCTTAACTTTTAGTTTAAATGGCCTCAGCTCTCAGTCAATGGTTTCTGTTACAGGTTTTTTCCACTAAATTCAGTATCAACTTAGATTCAATACCTGCTGTACTCCCCATGTATTGGGTTTATACCTCACAACTAAGAAACCTTTTGATCTGATTTTTTGATGAGTGAAGTGTGATGAGTTCTTCAAACTCTCTTTGGATAGCATTTTCTCCAAAGGCAAGAATCATTTCCTTGGCATTTTTCTGCCTTTCTTTTTCCACACATTTTCTTTAAATGAGATCAACAGAACCAGACAGCCTGTTTCACTGTTGTGCCCACCAGCATCATCAACTAAAGTTGTCAGGGGAAGGGAATCTCAATCCATCCCACTCCTAGCAGTTTGATGTCAATGCCAGCAATAGACACCCAGAGCCTGGAGAGGGATCACAGGTCAGCAGGAGAGCAGCTGAAGAGCAGCACAAAGGAACCCAAATAACTCCAGCCTGTAAGTCAGCTTCGCTGGGGCCCCAACCTAAATGTCTCTATGCAAACGCTCGTAGCATGGGGAATAAACAAGAAAAGTTAGGGATGTGCGCATGTCTGCGAGGCTATGACCTTATTGGCATCACAGAGACGTGGTGGGATGGCTCCTACGACTGGAGTGTTGGAATGGAAGGATACAGGCTCTCTTGGAAGGACAGGCAGGGGAGACAAGGAGGGGTTGTCACCCTGTCTGTCAATGACCGGTTGGAGTGCATGGAGCTCTGCCTGGGCATGGATGAGGAGAAGACTCAGACCTTACGGGTCAGGATTAAAGCGAGGGCAGGTACAAGTGACATTATAGTGGGGGTCTGCTACAGGCCACCTCACTAGGAAGACCAAGTGGATGAAGCCCTCTATAGACAGATAGGAGCAGCCCAACGTTCACAAGCCGTGGTCCTCATGGGGGACTTCAACCGCCCCGAGATCTCTTGGAGGGTCAACACAGCAGGGCATAAGCAGTCCAGGAGGTTCCTGGAACACATTGATGATAAATTCTTCTGCAAGTGATAGAGGAGCCAATGAGGAGAGGTGCTATGCTGGACCTTGTTCTCAGCAACAAGGAGGGGCTGGTGGGGAATGTGAAGCTCCAGGGCAGCCTTGGATGCAATGACCACGAAATGGTGGAGTTCAAGATCCATAGGGCAGTGAGGATCACTTCAGGAGAGCAGACTTTGGCCTCTTCGGGGAGCTGCTTGGTAGAGTACCATGGGATAAAGCCCTGGAGGGAAGAGGTGCCTAAGCAAGCCAGTTAATATTCAAGGATCATGTCCTCCAAGCTCAGGAGCGATGCATCCCAACAAAGAGGATGTCAACCAAAAATGCCAAGAGGCCTGCGTGGATGAACAAGGAGCTCCTGGACAAACTCAAATACAAAAAGGAAGCCTACAGATAGTGGAAGCAAGGACAGGTACATGGGGAGGAAAACAGATAAATTGTCCAAGCAGCCAGGGAT
>NW_009636319.1:0-14356 GCF_000690535.1 Cariama cristata | reverse complement strand
CTATTCTATTCTATTCTATTCTATATGTGCTCTAATACAAACATCCTAAATACAAATCATTCAAACACATTTGCTTGTCAGCAGAGTAAACTTTATCATGTATTATAAAACAAATGCAGTATGTTAAGAGCAGCAGGGATACTGGGAAAATATGTCAGAACCGCACCACCAAATCCCTTCTACTCAGCTTTCCATCTAGACACTGTGGAGAGCTGATTGCATGTGTGTGGCTACAGCAGCTAGATCAGAACAAAGTGTGTAAGCACTGAAAATATTTTAAAAACACATTATGTCGTGATGTCTTACATAACATAGACCTTCTCTGATTTGAGAAGCATATTCAGTAGTTCCCTTCAAAAAGTGTGTCCCAAAGTAGAGAGCAGAGCAGTAACCAATCAGTTGAAACTGAACTTCAGTTCCAGTTTATGCAGGTTCTGCTAAATGTAAATAACTTACTTTCAATTGCCCTGAGTTGACAGAGTATTCAAACTCAGTGACTTCAGTAACTTTGCATTCAAAAGAATGCAGCAGAGAGGAGAAAACTGCCTAATCTTTGTTAATTTCCATAGAAATAAAATATTTCCATTTGTTCTAATAGTGTAGAACAAGAGAAGAAATGTAACATTCAGAGTCCTGAGAGCGCTGCAGAAAGAATCAATATAAAGAGATGTATAATGTTACACCAGTACTGGTTAGCAGTAATTAGATAGCATCAGTTTCATTCTGTCTATAAAGTCAAACCCAAAATATCCTTATTTGTCAAAGTAAACAGTGTGGGTCTTCCCTCAGAAGTAAAATAAAATAATTTTCATTTTGTACTTTTAATAGTTAAATATAAACAGTCTCTGAAAAGATTGGACTGAGGGTTATTTGAAAAGCTATTTGTTTAAAAAAGCAGAACAATTTTATATTCTTCCTAACAGCCACAATACCAGCACAGAATAGTGGTTATAGTGAAATCAAAATTGAGATCCCATGCTGTGGATCTAATGTGTGTGTATATTCACAGGCCACTATAGGATGTGTTCCATGATCTTTGCATTTTTCACCATTGCACTTCACCTGCCATTTTATCAGACAGTGTTCTAAGAAACTTATGCCTCTCTGCACTACCTGCTTTAGATAGACTGTCTGAAAAATATTATGTTATCTATAAATGAGGTCATTCCACCCTTCTCTTGCTTCTCAAGACAATTTAAAAATATATTTATAATTAGATTTAATATCAATTTTGGGGGCTCCTGCTGGTAACGTCCCACCACTGTGAAAACTGTCTATAATGAGATGGCTAGAATACAAGATAGTCTGATGTTGACTTCAATTTTACCTTAGTTCCAAAGGCTTTAAAGATATTTTTGCACAATCATAAAAGAACTAGGATATGTCATGAGCAGGAACATGCACACAAAGGTGGCCTCACTAAGCAAAAATGCTCCCTGAGGGCCCCTTTTACTATCCTTAAGTTAGCCTAGTTGGTGCAAAGGATGTGCAACACGAGGACAGTAGGGTTCAGTGGTATTACAAGTATATGACTTATGAAAGTTTCCGTAATTGCAATAACAAAATACGCAAGAGAAAAAGGCTATAGACAGACGTGATAGCCCCTTTCCTCCCACACTTTTGACCAGATTTGTTCCTAGGCATTTGCTCCTAGAAAAGGCAGATGCAAAGTTCAACGCACTACAGTTTTGATGAGATAAGAAAAGTCATTAATGGGGGAGAAAAAATGAAAGAGAGCATTTAATAATACATGTGCAGAGACTATAAGGGAAAAGTGGTAGTGGAGGGAGCTACATACTGTCGAACTGGTTGATGGAAAATAGATAACTTCATAGAGCTGCTGAACTTTACCATGACATACACTTGACCTCAGAGGCATTTAAATCAAAACTCTGCTAAGCCTAGAGGAGATTCTATCCTTTCAGGCAAACAAATTAAATGCTTCAATACAGTAATAAAACATCTAATGATGGACATTTGTGGCTATCATCCCACGCTTCACTGCATTTTACTGGTCTGTCCAACGTAACAATTACCCCAGCTACCTCGTAATATACATATCAGCATGGTTGATTTGTAGAATAGTAGGATTAAGAGACCTAAATTTATAACACAGGTAATACCCAGCACATTGGGTGATGCAAAAAACCATCCTTTTCTACAAAAGCAATGGAAAAGGCTAAGCAGATGCTGCCTCTGGAACATTTCCACACTCTTAAAAAGAAAGGAGTTGATCTGATCCACCCAAGTGCACCAACTTTGCCTGATTTAAAAACTCGAGTGAGATTTAATTTAAAAATATGATTTAAAAACTCAAATGAGAGAATATTAGAACACATTTTCAAAACAAATGTTGCTAGTTTCCTCTGGCTAAGAACATAGCGGCACTCCACAGAAGCCCTCACTCAAAAGTCACATAGCCTTCCCATAGCAAATTTGGCTGTTCTTGAATTAGTTTTGTCTTTCTGTGAATGAATTGTAACACTGCTGTCCTGGTTTGGCTAAAACAGGACTGTTTCTCCTTTCAGGAGTTTCTCTTTCAGTTAAGTCTCCTCTAAGTAACTGCACTTTCTGACAGTACAGCTACATGTTTTTCAGACACTGTCTGCATTTCAGGCCTGATAATGCTCGATGTTTATAGTTGCTACTGAAGCATCAGTAGGATTGGTATGCAGAATGGCCCATGTTTATACTTATCCCCATGAGAACCAAGGCCACTGCTGGCCCTCTCTTGTTAAGCAAGTAAAAAGTCGTCAAAGGGTCGCACCTGTGGAAGAGTGCAGACAGGACAGGTGACCAAAAACTGACCAACGAGGTATTCCATCCCATCCACGTCATCCTCAGTATAAAGCTAAGGGATCACGAGGATCTCATTTTCTTCTTTCACGGCCAGCATCCCTGTGGAACCCAGCTCGTTCTCCAGCCCCCTACCCCGATCCGTGCATTCCTGAATCCAGTTGCCATCAGCTGTGGAGCCCGGTCCGGGACATCTGGGTGCCTGCCCTGCTGCAGCAGCAGCGTGAGCCCCTGCAGCCTGTGGCCTACAGTCCCCCAACCATCACCGGGAAACTCAGTATCAATTTTGTATATCACAGAATCAGAATCACAGAATCACAGAATCGGTTTGGTTGGAAGAGTCCAACCTTTGCCCTAACACCACCATGTCAACTAGACCATGGCACCACGTGCCCCCCCCAGTCTTTTCTTAAACCCCTCCAGGGACGGTGACTCCACCACCTCCCCGGGCAGCCCATTCCAACACCTAACGACCCCTTCTGTGAAGAAAGTCTTCCTCATTTCTATCCTGAACTTCCCCTGGCACAATTTCAGACTATGCCCACTTGTCCTGTCACTGGTTGGCTGGGAGAAGAGACCGATCCCCACCTGGCTACAATCTCCTTTCAGGTCGTTGTAGAGAGCGATCAGGTCTCCCCTCAGCCTCCTCTTCTCCAGGCTAAACAATCCTAGTTCCCTCAGCCGCTCCTCATAAGGCTTACCCTCCAGACCCTTCACCACCTTCGTTGCCCTTCCCTGGACTCGCTCCAGCATCTCAATGTCTTTCTGGAAGTGCAGAGCCCAGAACTGGACACAGTACTCAAGGTGTGGCCACACCAGTGCCGAGGACAGGGGGATGATCACTGCCCTGGTCCTGCTGGCCACACTATTGCTGATACAGGCCAGGATGCCATTGGTCTTCTTAGCCACTTGGGCACACTGCTGCTTCATGTTCAGCCAGCTGTCAACCAACATCCCCAGGTCTTTTTCCACTTGACCACTTTCTAACCACTCCTCCCCCAGGCTGTAACACTGCATGGATTTTTTGTGGCCAAAGTGTAGGACCCGGCATTTGCTCTTGTTGAATCTCATGCCATTGGTCTAAGCCCATCTATCCAGCCTGTCCAAGTCCCTCTGGAGAACCTCCCTACCCTCAAGCAGATCAACACTCCCATCTAACTTGGTGTCATCTGCCAATTTACTGAGGGTGCCCTCAATCCCCTCATCCAGATGATCTATAAAGATGTTAAAAAGCACCAGTCCCAAAACTGAGCCCTGGGGAACACTGCTAGTGACCAACCGCCAACTGGATTTGGTTCTGTTGACCACAACTCTTTGGGTCGGGCCATCCAGCCAGTTTTTTACCCATCAAAGACTCCACCTGTCTAAGCCACAAGCAGTGAATTTATTTAAGAGGATGCTGTGGGAGACCATGTCGAAGGCCTTACTAAAGTCTAGGTAGACAACATCCACAGCCTTTCCCGCATCTACCAAGCAGGTCACCTTGTCATAAAAGGAAACCGGATTGGTCAGGCATGATCTTCCTTTCATAAACCCATGTTGGCTGGTCCTGATCTCCTGATTTTCCTGCATTGCTGTGTAATGGCACTCAAGATGATCTGTTCTATAACCTTGCCCAGAACCGAGGTCAGGCTGACAGGCCTGTAGTTCCATGGATCTCCTTTCCGAGCCTTCTTGTAGATGGGTGTTACATCTGCTAGCTTCCAGTCTGCTGGAACTTCTCCAGTCGTCTTCAGTTAACCAGAACTGCTGATAGATGATTGCAAAAGGCTTGGCAAGTTCTTTTGCCAGTTCCCTCTGGGGTGAATCTCATCAGGGCCCATACACTTATGGGAGTCTAATTGACACAGCAAATTGCTAACCGTCTCCTCCTGGAGTATGGAGGCCTCACTCAGCTCCCCATCCTTAACATCCGGCTCTGTGTGTTGCGTGTCCTGAGGACAACTGGTCTTGGTATTGAAAACCCAGGCAAAGAAGTCATTGAGAACTTCTGCTTTTTCCTCATCCCCTGTCACTACACTACCCTCTGCATTCAGTAAATGATGGAGACTCTCCTTGACCCTCCTTTTGCTGCCAATGTATTTATAGAAACTTTTTAAATTATCTTTAACTGCAGTGGCCAAATCAAGTTCTAATTGAGCCTTGGCCCTTCTAATCTTCTCCCTAAATGTCCTCACAACATCCCTATATTCCTCCCAGGTTATCTCACCTCCCTTCCGGAGGTGATATGTTCTCTTTTTATCCCTAAGCTCCAGCCTAAATTCCCTATCTAACCAGACTGTTCCTTTTACCCAATGACTTGTCTTTCTACACACAGGGATGGCCTGTTCCTGAACATTAATTCCTCTTCAAAGCATATCTAGCCTTCCTCTTTTGACCTTCAGGACTGCCTCCCAAGGGACTTTGGTAATCAATCTCCTGAACAGGCTAAAGTCTGCCCGCCGGAAGTCCAAGGTGGAATTTTTGCTGGTGGCCCTCCTTACTTCACCCAGCATTGAAAACTCTTAACATTTCATGGTCACTATACCCAAGGTGGTCGCCGACCATCACATCACCCACTATTCCCTCTCTATTCACAAACAACAAGTCTAGCAGGGCACCTCCTCTAGTTGGCACATTTACCAGTTGTGTTAGGAAGTTATCTTCCACACACTCTAGGAAGCTTCTAGACTGCTTCCTCTCTGCTACATTGTATTTCCAGCAGATACCTGGCAAATTGAAGTTGCCCACGAGAACAAGGGTTGGCAACCATGAGACTTCTGACAGCGTCTTTTAGAATGCCTCAGCTGCCTGTTCATTCTGGTTGGGTGGTCTATAACAGACTCCCACCATAATGTCTCCTTGCTGACCTTCATGCTGATCTTTACCCATAGGCACTCAACCTTGTCATCTTCATCATCCTCAATTTCAGTGCAGTCAAGACACTCCCTTACATACAATGCCACCCTACCGCCTCTCCTGCTTTGTCTGTCTCTTCTGAAGAGCTTATAGCCTCCTATTGCAGCACTCCAGTCATGAGAGTCGTCCCACCACGTTTCTGTGATGGCAGCTACACCATAACTTTCCTGCTGTACAATGGCTTCCAGCTCCTCCTGTTTGTTGCCCAAACTGCATGCATTAGTGTAGATGCAGTTCAGCTGGGCTAACGGTTTTGCCCCTGACACAGGCATGTTGCCTCTAGGTTCGTCTCTTTTATTTCCATTATTAGTAGCATTAGTATCAATACATTATACTATTTTCCATTAGTATTGTGTTATTAAAGTAGTTTTAATTTCCAACCTGTAAGTCTCTCTCCCTCTTCTCTGTCCCTTCCCCTCCCAAGGGGAGGGAGGGGTTAACAGAGAGCATCTGCCACCCATTTTAAGAGCCAGCCCAGCCTTAAACGATGACAACCACTTATAGCAGAAACTTCCCTCTCTGTTCCTCTTCTTTACTGAAAGGACAGGACAGCAGAGCAGCTATTAAAAGGACACAGATTAGCCCTGGTCAATCTGTCCTGATATGTTTGAAGAGTAATGTAAAAGTCTAATGTAAACCTTTCAAAAGTAACTTTCTCTTTCACAGCTGTCATTCCCCATTCCTTCTCTTTGCTACCTGTTCTCAAAGTATTGCTGCTGCAATCCCTTTGAGCACAGCTCTGCTGGCCAGAACAACTTGGAGTACATGCTACTATTTAATTTACTGAACTACCCAGTAATTTAAATATTCCAGGAATCTGGGATGACTGTCTTCCTGGCCTGAACAAGACTGTCAAAACAGGAGACATTTTGTACACGCCCTGTATGGATGTTCTGAACTAAGTGACCTTCATGCACAATGATCAATGTGCACTGAGTTCATGGATCTTCTCTAACAAAAGCAAATACATGGAATTAGGAAGTATTCCAAATCTTCTTATTCCTTATTATATATTTTCAAAGCTGTCAAAAAAAGGATTAATAAGCTTCTGTGGATGAACTTATCTTCTGTTCATGTACAGAATCCAACTCACTGCTTTCCTTCATATCCCTCCTCCCTCCAAAGCACATTTTTTTTTAAAAAGTACTTTAATCTTCTTACTGCACCACAGTTCTTTCTGATTAAGCACTGCACTCTGATTGAGAACATGTAGACATTGCAATTCTATCTCCACTTCTTTCTTTCTTTATTCGCTCTGTGTTAAGTTTTTAAATTATGTATATTTTCTTTCACTCAGAAATGAGTTTCTATTACCAACTTATCTTTTATAAATAGTAAAATAGCCATGTATAGCAAAGACTTAGTCACTACAGGTCCCAGCAGAGTGCTTGATATGTAGAAAAATAGCAGTCTTTCAGTTGATGTCTCATGTGATGGGAAATAAAATTAGGCTGCATTGCCTCTTGAAAGATTTGATTTGCTTGAACATGCACAGTTTCAATAACCAAAAGTTAAAGTAATTTTTATAGTCTTTTACTGTCTTTATTCATTACTTTTTGCATTACAGTTAGCACATCTTCTTCTGAACCAACATGCATTTTATCTGGCAGCCACTTATCAAACGTTGGCACTATTACCCAGGAGGCTCTGGCACAGTAGCAGATAGTGGTTGGATGGCTAGTCAGTGTCACAAGGATGAAAGTAAAATTAAGAAATAATAAATACAACATTAACACTGTTAAGCTTAGAGAGAAAGAAAAAAAAATTACAGAAGCTGGTGTTAACAAATGACATCGTTGTTCTTAATCAAACTGACAGTTATAAAACTAATCAGTTTTGATTCACAGAGAGCTAAGGTATTTTGTGTTAAAGGACTTTATTAAAGATGCTTCTTCTGTGTTTACTTCCCAGGGAAAAAATTCTGGCCTTTGTTTTACTTAAAAGTGCTAAGTAGTTAAGATGTCTGATGCTTATTATCCTGCCCATTGACTTTTTGAAATTCCAGGCTGATTCTACATTTAAAATGGTTCAAGTCCATGGCTGACCCACCAGAAGATAGTAAACTAAGTTTGGAGGCTTCACTCTAAGTGAAGTTCACTTTCAGAAAAGTGTATCGCATAAGGTTATGCTATGAACTTCATATCAGGGTATCACAGTGATTCCATTATATTGACCAGTCTAACAAGCCTGGATTTGTTACCAGCACGCCATATTTCACAGAGATATTATCATTGTTGATGTTGATCTAGCATAGATTATTAAAAGTAGGAGTGAGATTTTAGATTATTTGTAAAAGTTTCATAGATGAATCAATAGGATAACATGTCAGTCTGCCAAAGATCTTATAAATAGGTAGACATTTAAAAAGAAATAGAAGGTGAATGAGATGGACTAGAAAGAATAACAGATTCTGAAAATTATATCCGATTGGCATAGCATCAGCTTCATGAGATTATTCACATGCTGTAATACAAAGGAATATGAAACCTCCACAGGAGATGGCGAGGTCAATAAGGGAAGAAATACGTAACAAGAAAAGGTCTCTGTTCAATTACAGAGTGCAGGAATTCTAAGAGTAATGAGAACGTGTGAGAAAGGCATAAGTGCTGCCACGGCTACAAGATTATGTAACTAGGAATTTTTATGAATAACCAGAAGAATTGCCCTACAAAGAGGACATACCAATGAGAGAGAATTTTTAGCTGTACTTGTGGAGTAGGCAGAGCCAGACACAGCATGTCCCCTGAGGTCCTAGGATGCCCTTTGACACAGAGATGAAGAAAGTGAGTAGATGGGAGACTCTTCCAGACTGAAGCCTCTCCATAAATTACTGTATTAAAATCAAAACAATTTCAGGAGGGGTGACCAAAAAATGGCAGAGCTCTTAGTCCTTACAAATAAAGGGAAAACTTATAACATCTATTGGACAATAAATGTCAATAAACTCAGGGAGTTGTTAGGCACATCTAATGACAAAAGGGAAAAGCTGGAAAGCTGGTAGTTCCTCCAAGGAACAAACCAGGGATGAAAGATAACCTATCCTACTGCAGAGAAGAATTTGGGTGTGTTGTCAGAATCAGATCTGGATGCCTTGTTCCATGATTTCAACCTCAAGGAAGTATACAGAAATTGGAAAGTAGAGTAGATTACACAAAACCTATAGGTTAATACTGTATGCATACAGAGACAAATCAAATAGGCCAAGGTACAAACTCAGGCACATCTCACAGGTGATATCTTGGATATCAAGAAATAGTTATATAAACTAAGCAAAAGGTTACCCAAAACAGAAGAAAATCTATTAAAAAATAGTGCCATGCAAATTGGAGTCTTTAAAATACTTTAAGACATTTCCTTAAAAAGAATTCTTGGCTTAGGGTAAATAAACATAAGTTGGAGAATTCAGATGGAACCAAAATGCTTCAGACTCTCTGGGTGCAATATTAGGGAAACTAAAGGGGGAGTGAATAAATCTCAAGACTGTTCAAAATTACCCTCAAGAAATAACAGAAGAAAGGTGAGGTAACAAGCACCTAACAAAGGGGGCTTTGCAATGCTCATCTTTCAAAAGATAGGGTAAGAGGAGTGGAAGAATTACAGATCAGTCCATTTACTTTAACTCGTAGAAAGATACAGCTAATGAAACAGAATGATTGTGACTAACCAAAATAAAACTGGAGGACCGAAAATCAAGACAGCTGTCAAAAAGAAATTAGAACTGTCTTTGTGGAAGGGATAACAGGAATGTCATCTATTCTGTCTTTAATATCTTTGGCACAATCTTTATTATTCCGATATCAAGCTATGATAACATGCACTAGCTTCCATAACTACAGAAAGGATGCAAAACAGGTTTCATAATCATGTTGAAAAAAGTGTCATCCACAATTCTTTCACAAAACAGAACGAAAGATCATGAGAGTGTGTACAGGTAGTCTCTTTGCTCCAGTATCTTCAAGATTTTCATTAACATTCTAAAGAATAGAATAAATATTATGCTTATTGATTTAGCAGGTGATATGATCCTGGAAAGCATAAGAGGTATATTAGAGGACAATTTGCTCATAAGAAAGTGAAAAAATAACCTAAATACTATCCTATTCGATAGGTGCAAGTAAAGTATCTTTGCAGGTATAGTCAGCAACACAAATAAAAGATTAAAAATAAATAAGGAAGCAAGCATTTCAAAGGCAATGGATCTTGGTAATTCCTGACCACAAGTTAAACACATTAATTATGACACAGCAAGAAAGGCAAATATCATTTCAGAGTGCAAACAGAAGTGTAATTTACAATTGCATGAAGCAATACTCCTTCACTCGGTTCAGTATCAGTAAGATTTCAGCTTGAGAACCATGTTCTGCACTTTAAGAGCACTCACCAATTGGAGATTGTCCAGAAGAGAAAAACAAGAATAGTCAGAAGCTTAAAAAACATGACCTGTGGGGAAGGACTGATTTAACGAAGGAGCAGGTAAATCTTAACAAGAGAAGGAGACTCCCTGAGTGAATACAAAATACCAGTAAAAGTAAAAAGCTGCTACAAATAGGAAGGAAATTATCTGTTTTCACTTGCAAGGTGATTGCAGGAAAAAAAAGTAGTCTGAAGTGGCAGAAAGAAACACAAGAGAAACCTTTTTAACAGAGCCAGTGATAGAGCATTTGAGTAAATAAGCTATGGGCGATGTGGAGTTGTAAGCACTGCAAATCTTTAAAAGCAGTTCAGGCAAATAGCTCTCAGCAATATAAGGTAATGTTAATGCTACCTTGCAACTGGAGAAACAGAGTAGTTGAAACTCCAAGGTTTCTTTCCTAACAAATATTCTATGATTACATGAATACATATAATATGGAGAACTTAAGACACAAAGAGGAACACAAACTTTTTCATACTGGTTTGTATGAAATATTAACCATTTCAGATGTTGAAATTATTATTTGTTAGCCGTTTCTTGCTTCCCTTGATCTATCCAATATATCAAAAAACTGTGAGTTTACAACTAAAAGTAAGGGCTTCTATTTTTTGGTTTTGCTATCAAGTGGAACATAATACGACCCTTAACAACTATGATGTTCTTGTTCTTAAATTTGTGCATTTAAACTTCCAGCCAAATAACATTTCACTTTCTTATGGCTCAATATATCACATATATAGCTGTAATTTTTTTTCTGTGCTCAGCTGAATATGTAACATTCTAATCATTTTTCATCAATTGAAGTAAACTGAGGATGTGGCACTAGCATTACTCAGCAAAGACAAACTACCACTCTGATAAAGTGGAACATTTTGATACCCGAGCTAAGTTACTGATGAAAAATGGACTTGCAGTGTCCACTGTATCACAAGGTGATAAAAAGATACAAGAGAAGTAAGTGGAAGTTTTAATCAGGCTATAAAAGCAATGCTAAGAGTGGCTTGTACAGAAATAAATAATGAACACACTTGCTGAGCTCCTAGAGAAACAGGTCAAGGATGTGTGCCATCTTACATGCGCTTTGAAGTTGAAATAGATTATGTGACTTTAACAACTCCACGAGGGGGAAGGAAAGCTTTCTGGAAATCACAACAATATTTGCAAATACACTTGGAGTTCAAAATATGACCAGGGAGTTCATCTTCATTTTTTAAGTATCCCATTTGAAAGCGCTTTTAAACACTGGAAATCATGATTTTTACTCATAATTTCTGCATTCCAACAGGATGGGTTCAAGTTATTTTTTGGATGTATTATAAAACCCTTTATTAAATTGCCATAAATTAAAATTGCCATAAACCATAAATTAAGTGATCACATCCTACCTGTGATTAAATTTTTATTTTTTATAACAAAAACACAATTCAAGGGAATCTGAGATAATTGAACAGAAAAGGGTTATAAGAACAGGCTGATCTGAGGGAAGAGAAACTAAAGAGAGGTGTACTGAAGCAGGAATCTGACAGGAAAGTCATGGACACCATGGGAGATGCATACAGCAGAGGAAGAAAAAGGAATCTGGATGAAAACCTGTAATGGTGCAGGAACAGGCATTGGGAAAGGGAAGAGGGTGTTACAATTTTATCAAACATGATCCTTCCTCTGTGTGCGTTTGTATGTGTGTACAGAATTGGAAAGTGTCACAAATTTGGAAAACTCTATACTGAATCCTTTTGCAACCTTAGGGAGAACAAGACTGAAAAGAGTTCTTACAAAGGGTTGTCAGTGTGCCTCAGCTCTTCTTTCCTTCACCTATCAGTATATATCAAAATATACCAAAACTGTCAGAAAAGTAAAGTACGTTTTCCAACTGAACTTAGTTAGAAATATAGGGAAAAAAGGAATATAAATTACATCAGCTTTTATATTTATATTCCTTGTGCAGCTAATCCTCCTTAGTAGTGAAGGAGGGAGGTATTTTTTCTTTCCACAAGATTTACTGATATTTTTATTCCATGTTAAAAAAAGTGTAATTTTGATTTTTCATCACAATATCGAATTTGCAGCCAGGAAATAGATCTTGCAGTAGTCTTGAACCAACATTCTCAAAGATTTCTTAGTATTTTTGTTTTACCAGAAATATAATTTCTCCCCTTAACTCTACATCGTTATCTTCACTTAAACAAGATTAAAGCAGAAAATGTTATTTTATTTTGCATTTGTATGATGTATTGCACCAAGAAACTTTCTATCTGAATGTTGCTGTATCATCTTTGTTCAGTGCAGTATTACATATAACAGTACTCAAAACATTCTATAATGAAAATAGAAATTAGAAGTAGGTTTTTTCATATTTCTTACAAATTTAACATCAACAGAGGAAAAACTTGAACGTCTTCATAACTTCTTAACTCTTATAAAATGCTCAAAATGTGCTGTGTACATGAATGCATATCTGTAGCTGCTAACCATAAATATTACATACTGCGTGGGAGAAGAAATACTGTTTACAGCTTATACTCTTCTTGGCAGAACACAACCTGGGAAACTTCATGTGGCCATTCACTGAAAATTTCTCAACATATGCTAACAGATTATAATTTTTTTTGTTTGTTTTGAGAATGTACATTTAATTTTAAAGGTTTTTAAGGTATATAACCCAAAGTCTGCTATTTGTGACACCACAGCTGAAAATACAGACTTCCACTGAATCCCATGGAAGAGAGTAGATGTAAAAACCTGGCTGCCAAGTAAAACGTGTTCTGCAGTCTAACCGGAAGTGTTTGGATGTCATTATTGTTAGTCTGAACAGCAATTACATGCATGTCACAGAGAGTGTGGAGGACAGACTGAACAACACCGGTATTTTTGTTCAGCACACATCTTTTTTGATGTTGGAAGTTCCATTAAAAAACAAAGGCAATGCCTTGTGTATTCAGTCATTTGATGTGATACATAAAATAGTGGCCCAGACTTTCTCAGGGAAATTGATATGAAAGTTGCTGCAGTGAAATCAATAAACTGAGATCATATCTTAGTTTCTCAGCCATCGTGTTCTGAGGATGATGAAATTATAGTCTATAAACCTGGTAAACTGATATTTATAGATGAAGATATTCACTTTTATAAATAAAAATATTTATTCTTATTTCAAGGATTCAAATTCCACCTAGAAAACTTTTTTTTCTCATTTTGGTTTACTCTTACAATTCAGTGTTGTCACAGGAGTGTCCTATCTTCAGTTATTTCCCTTTCACATGACTGTCTTCAAATTTCACCTCAAGCTGCAGTTCTGGAATTACTCTGAAAACAATTAAATGGCATACAAAAAAAGATGTGATCATTTAATTATGAACAAGTTCTGTTGCTCAAATTGGTTTTCAAGCATACAAATATGCTGTACAAAAGAAGGAAAAAATCATAATTAAACAACAGATGTACAGAATTACTTATTTTAAAAGATTTTCAACAAGTTCTTTCTGTTTCTTAAACATGTAATTCTTTGAGTACAAAAAAGTTCGGTGGATGATACTGGATTTTTCACATCATGTATCGAAAGACAGTATTCTCCAATGTGCTTCCAAATACAAACCAGATCTATACTACTTCCTGTCCCTTTCTGCAGTAGTCCTGAAGAAGTCAAAAAATCATAGAATCATTTAGGTTGGAAAGGACCTTTAAGATCATCAACTCCAACCATAAACCTAGCACAGCCAAGTCTACCACTAAACCATGTCCCTAAGCACCATGTCTACACACCTTTTAAATGCCTCTAGGGATGGTGACTCCACCACTTCCCTGGGTAGCCTGTTCCAGCTCTTGACAACCCTTTCAGTGCAGAAATTCTTCCTAATATCCAATCTAAACCTCCCCTGCACAACTTGAAGCCATTTCCTCTTGTCCTATCGCTTGTTACTTGGGAGAAGACACCGACACCAACCTCGCTACACCCTCCTTTCAGGTAGTTGTAGAGAACAATCAGGTCTCCCCTCAGCCTCCTCTTCTCCAGACCAAACACCCCCAGCTCCCTCAACCGCTCCCCATCAGACTTGTGCTCCAGACCCTTCACCACCTTTGTTGCCCTTCTCTGGACTCACTCCAGCACCTCAAGGTCTTTCTTGTAGTCAAGGGCCCAGAAATGAACACAGCACTCGAGGTGCGGCCTCATCAGTGCCAAGTACAAGGGAACGATCACTGCCTTGGTCCTGCTGGTCACACCATTGTTGATACAAGCCAGGATGCTGTTGG
>NW_009636318.1:0-87114 GCF_000690535.1 Cariama cristata | reverse complement strand
GGAGTCCTCCCCATGAAGAGGAAGGAGCAGCAAAGACAGCGGGTGATGAACTGACCCCAATTTCCATTCCCCGTCCCACTGCGCTGCTTAACGGGGAGCAGGGAGAGAACTCAGGAGTGAAGTTGATCCTGGGCAGAAGAGAGGAGTGGGGTGAAGGTGTTTTAAGATTTAGTTTTTATTTCTCATTATTCTACTCTGATATGATTGGTAATAAGTTAAACTGATTTCACCAAGTTGAGTCTGGTTTGCCCATGACGGTAATTGCTGAGTGATCTCTCTCTGTCCTTATCTCGACCCATGAACCTTTCATTGTATTTTCTCTCCCCTGTCCAGTTGAGGAGGGGGAGTGATAGAGCAGCTTTGGTGGGCACCTGGCCTCCAGCCAGGGTCAAACCACCACAAACATTCACTTGGCAAAATTTAAAAAAAAAAAAGACGACAAGACTGAGACAGAGAGAAAATATGGCAAAATGCGAAGAGCTGTGATTACTTGTTTTGGTGCAGTGAAAACATGCGCCCCATGGCTCTGACTCAAGCTTTACACACTACAGATTGGTGTACGCTCTGTGCACGTGCA
Source organism: Cariama cristata (assembly GCF_000690535.1). Taxonomy (NCBI): domain Eukaryota; kingdom Metazoa; phylum Chordata; class Aves; order Cariamiformes; family Cariamidae; genus Cariama; species Cariama cristata. The sequence goes on along the minus strand of NW_009636318.1, from coordinate 86,537 downwards.
TTCATACACGCAGAGGCAGGCATCAACGTTTCTCAAAGCTCATTAGTTCCCCCGTGCTAGCAGCCAACTCTCAGCAGATTCCCTGATAGCACCATGGAAAATGCCAGCTCTGAAGAGGCAGACCTCGCAGGTCCCCAGCTCCAGCTGTGAGTACCCTCCGTCCTCCGCAGTAGGCCTGTGCTCTCCCCGGCCAGCGCGCCTCCTCCCCTCGACTCCATCCCTCCGACCAGGGCCAGCTCCCACCCTGCATGAGGGAGAGCACCTTCTGCCCCACCTCTACCTGCCACAGACTTGCCAGCTCCCTCCTCGCCAGGCCAGGGCACAGGGCCTGGGAGGGAGAGCCGCTGTGGCTGTGGCAGCAGGGCAGGGCTGGTCCGAGGGCAGCAGAGCGGCTGTAGTGCAGAGCAAGAGGACGACCACGGGGAAAAAAGGAAACTTCTCTCAGTAGGAGATGAGCCTCCTTGGGGTGGGCAGAGGGGCACACTGGCCTAAACCAAAGCAGCAGGCAGTCCAGCACCAGCCCTTAACTGTGGACTCAGAGTTGTGATCTCTCCAGGGACAAAGGTGCTGAGCGCCTCTGAAAGCCGGACCCAGCCTTTCAGTTTCTGACACTGTCCTGGGCAACGGCGCAAATGGGCCCCAGGCTTCCCACAGCTCAGAAGACTTAGAAACATTTGCTGTATTATGACAACAGAGTTACTGTTGAAAGAGAAATCATGTAAGAGTAGAGGACAGAGAAGAGCTCTGCCCAAGGCAGCATGAAAATAAGCAATAGCAGGTCTCTCTGATGAGCTTCATCCAGTGTGCCCTGCCCCTCTCAGGAGACACATCAAAGGGAGACGGGGAAATCAGTCCACTTCAGTGAGCCTGCTGGAGCCCGCTTGCTCAGCACAGGCAAAACTAATTAAGGAGGAGGGAGAAAAAGAGCCAATATGAGTCTGATTCTGTCAGGGAGCACAGCACTGACAAACAGCAAATGCTAATTCAGGAGCCTTCCATCTCTTTCACACCTGCCAGAGGGTTTTGAGGAGCACGATTCAGATTTGAAATAGACTGGATTTGGATGCCTCTGACACATCGCACGATGTCACATCTACTAGTGCTTCCTGGAAGCCTACAAAAATAAAGGTAGTTCAAGAAAAACTCAGCCCCTGTAACACAAGGTTTAAGGAAAACACATAAATGTGTTGGTTATTGCTGTTACGGAAAACAAAGCAAAGCTGAGACCTCATATGCAACAGGAGAGGTCACAAATAGGGACCTCTTACCCTGCTATCAGTGAGCATCTCATCAGAACAAGAGAAACATAACCAACAAACAATTCAGGAGAAACTAATTCAATTTTATTTGACATAATAAGCACTAAGACCTATTAATACTGCTTTTCTATGTACTGAACACTACAGGGTTGGAAACACGAGACCCACACTAGCAGGAGGAAACAAAATATTAAATGGAAAGCTCTTAAAATGCAGGATTTCCAGGCATTCAGGTGCTGTAGTAGAGTGTCCCTGGAAATGCTCATAAATTAATTAGATTAAAGATGTAAAGTCATCACTCCAGGGGTATCGTTGCTCTACTATTTTTTCTTGCTCATAATTCAAAAAGGAGATGAAGCATCTGAGCCCAGTTTGGGACTAATGATTTCTAAATAAAAGATAAATATGTCAAGGTTTCATAAATAGAAAGGAGAGCATGGCACTATAAATAAGCTTTAATATTTGTTTTACCGTAAAGTTTATCTGGTTGAGCTCCTGCCTTTTACAGAATGCTCCTATTACTATTATACATTTGGATACATTAGAAAATTCCACTGGAAAAGGGACTTGCTTTATGTCCCAAAGAACTCCTGAACCACTGTTTATGGAGTACTCTCTGCAGCCCTGCAGCACAGCTCCACCGAGCCATTTGCCTGTGAACATTTAGCAAACAGCCATTGTGCTGCCTCTGTTCTGAGCAGTCTTTTTGGACTACGCGACAGGTGCATTAATCTATGTGTCTTGCCTTCTTTTTCTTTCCTGGATATTTTTTTCATGGATATTACGATCATAGTCCTCAAATCTATACAAAACAGTTAGTCTGAAGAGCTCCCACGATACCTTCTAAACTCATGGCCAAAGATGTGTTAAGAATGATATCCCAAGAGCTGGCAGTCCTTGACTACCAGGCACAAAAAGGCCCGAGAAACTGGTCCACTAGTGCTATGCTTTCTAGGGGCAGACAAATGACTATCAGGCTACCATCTACCCAGCAGTTAAGGAAAGTAACGCCTGCTTCATCTAGAGTGTAAAAGGTGCTTTGTTCAAGTCAAATAGAATCATCTATCAGCAACATACATTAATAACTGATAACACATAAATATCCAGTGCATTTAATACTATCAAACTAATTAGGTGTTGGTTTGCCAGGAATAAAGGCGAGGTTTAAAAATCCAAGATGACATGATTACCACTGAGTAAGACATTCTTGCTCATCCTGAACACAGGCTGAAAGCATAGGTGACTGAGACAAGTAACCAGGCTGGAAGCCAAACTTATTTCATGCACTAAATATGCAATGAAAATTCTAATGAAGCCATCCTGACAAGCTAAAACAGTGCTACTCTGGTCAGAGGTCTCCAGCTCACTCTGAAGTAGATCTGGAAGCATTAACTTGCTGAAGGGTCACTCAGTGCATGGAGCACATGTTACTGCTAAAGCTAGCGTTGCAAAAAATGTCAAGACTGCCGTGATAATTTGGCAGTCCAGATGCAAAAAAAAAAAAAAAAAAAAAATTGCTTGCCACCCTTACTGCAATTGTACTGAAGAAAGTGCTTATTAAACACATATACCTGCTCCACTCAGGCAGAGAAGTTCTTCTATGAGACTGAAACACTGCATGTACTAACCTTTCATTCTGCGTGAGAGCGCTGGTGTTAAATATGATCAGAACGACACTTGCTCTGGGGAGAAGAAAGGCTCACTTTGAAGACAGGTTGGTTACCCTGTTTTTCTTCCTACACCACAACTTTCAGATTGCAGCTAGAACTTGAAGGGAGTTGTTTCCACAAGCTCTCCAGCCCAATGTCTCCACCCGAGAGGCTTGACTAAATAGCAGAAGCTCTGGATATGAATCAGATGGAAAAGATTCAGCCCTCTCTGCTAGATCTGAGTTCAAAGGCATCCATGGCTGAACAGCTAAATCAAGATCACTATCTGCATGTGAGGGCAGAATGGAGCAGTCAGTAACAATGAACTGCTCACTCTACATGCTTATTTCTAGATGTAGCGTAGCAGGTTGTAAGTGGAATCCAGTTGAAGAAGTCCATGTACCATTGCACTTAAGACTGAGAGAGGTGGGGAAGTCTGATTGTTTCAGGACACCTTTCATCTCTTTCCCTTCTGTTCTTCTTCAACTGTCTCCAGCTGAAATCTTGGACCTGACCTCTCAGTATCTGTGCTCAGCCTCACTGGCAGAGGAAGACCACAGACACCACAGAATGTATCACGGAGCAAAGAGCTCAGCCTACAGCACTCAGATCCATGACAGAACTCCTCCTCCTTGCATGTGCTAAGACTCAGAGCAGCCTGTCATGAGAAACAAGGTGCATGATCCATTCCCCACAGGCACACATGGGACCCAAGTTTTGTTACATGACATTGTGCTCCAACACGTGACATCTATGCAGCTGTTGGCACCTGAGCAGGTACAATCAAGCAAATTCAAGTAAATATACCCATGCTGCAGCCACATCTCGCTGCATTACACCTACAGAAAGCAAGTTGTGCCATGATGAGCTTATGTGTAAGTCAGGAACAAAGAGCATGCACAAAGGTAAAGATGTGTCCACAGACAAGAAAGCAGCTCAGTGACAGTGTTTGGCTGAGAACACAGGTGCCTCTGAAGACCTACTGCTCTGCGACAAATCTGTTCACCTGTGCCACTTCTGCAGGTCATAGCATCCACGTCTGTTTTCCCTTGTATATGCAGGCACAGCCCTAACTCCTCATTAACAAGGGTACCCCACGTGTTAGCTGATGCTGGAATGCAGCCAGAGCCCACAGCGAAGGTGTACTTGTACCTCCCTCTGTTTATTATCTGGAGAACAGCACACCTGGGAAGATGAGCCAAGTAAGTATTAGATATAATCAGATACTTTCTGTCTCCAGGTGCCACCCATGTGCACACCTTCCCTACAAGCTGTGGAGTGAACCTGCTAACGATTCTATTAATAACGAGCAGTAGAAGTAGGTGAACTGGATGAACTCGTGTGAAAGCAAAACCCCAGAGGTAGATCAGGTGCTCTGTTCAAAGCAAACAGATAACTATCCCAGGCTGAAGGCAACTCTCCCCCTCCCCCTTTTTCACCTCCTCTTTTGGGACATCTCCAGGCATGTCTGGGGTGGTGCAGCCTGGCAAACAGACATTTAATCAGTGATTTATACATTTAAGAAAAGAATCACAAAGCCACCAATGACCCTGGGAAATGCTGAGTGCCAAAACATCCTCTGAGGACTCTCCTTTGTATTCATCTTCACTGTACGTGACACTGTTAATGCACAAAAGTAAAATTGTTCATTGTTGTGTCCCCCTGCTTCTCAACTGCTATCTGAAGTCCCAATCTACTTGCAGTATCACAGCCAGCTGACTGTGATATCACACAGAGGAAACTGGATTCAACTGAGAATACAGCAGTGGGGGTGGTGAGCAATGCCCAAGACACATGCAGGCTACTTGCAGGCAAAGCTAGTCATTGACCGCAAGAGAAGAATATTGGATCACACTGCAGAGAGTCCACCATTCCCTGGGGCCCTTTCGCTTCTGATGCAAAGCCTGAGTTTTGTGTCAGTGCAGTGAAGAGCAAGGGACAGACTCTGGAGTGTAGGTTTGTTAGTCGGCGACTGTGCCATCCACAGGCAGGTCTTGCTGAGAACGAAAATCTGCTGCCTTGGGGGTTATCACTGTCAAGGGGCCACAGGCTTAGCATTAGTGTGATGAGTAGGGCACTGTCAGAGAGGCAGAGAGAGATGGCCTCAGGACCACAAGGACCAAAGAAGAACAGTCTCCTCAGCAAGATTTCAAGTAGCATGAGCTACTGGTATGCTTCTGAAATGCATACACTTTGCCTGCCTCTCCTCCTTTCTTCAGATCTAAGGATAGGACTCAAAGGCACAGGCAGGGCTGCTGGAAGAAAATGTGGCACAACCTCTAGTACTGCAAGGAACGTTTATGATGAGGTACCTGATCTGAAATTCACTTGCATAAAGACCCTGCAAAGAGCCTCCTATGCAGGAATAAATTCAAGTGTTTAAAGACTACTAGAAACAACAAGGTTTTTCTGTCCTCTGGTATTTAGAAGGCCTTTTTATGCAGCTTTATTCCTTGGCTGCACAAATCCAACACAAAGTGCAAAGTTCTGTAATATCCTAGATTTTTATTGAAAGGAGTAGTTCATTGACAGGAACTGGTCAAACAAAATACTGGGAACATGTCATAACATGGAAAAAGGTTTCAGGGACAGCTGACGTATTTAGTCCTCATTGAATATAAAGAAGGATTCCCATTCCTCTTCCCTCTCATGTAGGACAGATTCAGGTCTCCTTACAGTTTTTTTTCTGAAGTCCTCTTGAAATGCAGATGCTACACCAGGGTCTCTGACTGAGATTCTTATGTCAAGCATGCTAAAAAAGGACAAATATTATACATGGTGTATATAAAGTAATTTAATAACATAGCTCTGTTAATAATGTCAGTGGCAGTAACCCCTTCAAAATTACAAGAACATTTTAATTTCCAAGCAGGAGAAGAAAAAAAATCTGTGGCAATACTGGATGCTGAGGCTGGGGCATTGAAATGGAAAGGATAAATGATGCATCATCAGAGACACTGTTCTACTGAAAGGTGTTTTCATTCCTCAAATGGAGCTTTGTATTAAAATTCCATATTCACCTGGTAATAAATTATGCTGTTTAAAGACAAATATTACACCTTTTGCAAACTCTGAAGGGAAAGGAAGTTAAGGCGGGACAGGCAGACCCCTACTGAGTGCTGCTCTGGCTCTGTGCCATTTGCTGACTGACAGCTGATAATTATCTTTGATTTAATGTCACTTAATGTTCTTCCTCTCCCCTCAACACCTTGGTTATTTTCCTCCCTGTATGTATATATACTAGGAAAAGTAGAGTCTTGGAAGAAAAGGCAAAAAGGAATATACTGCTTCAGTAAGCTACAGAGAAAATGCCGATTTTATTTATTCCTTAAAAATGTTAAACAATCTGCCAGCTAAAAATACTATAATCAAAGCTTTAAACTTCAGAGGAGAGTGTGAAACGGGTAAAATGACTAGCCCTAGATATAAATGAATTTAGGCAGTTTTTTTTAATCCGCAGAGCAGCGGCACTGAGCATTCCTAAAGATTTGTTCTAGAATCAAGAAAATCAAGGCTGTTCTTGATTTTCAATGTAAAGAACATCATTCATTTCACTGCCTTGAAAAAGTACTGAAAAAGCCTAAGATACCAGAAGAAGGAAAGGCAATGAGGAAGGCAAAGGGTTTTCCTACTGTTTTCTCAGAGTGTGGAGTACAAGGAGAGACGCCTACTCCCCCTTCAGCTTGTCCCTCTTCTTCTCTGGTGTTTCTGCCTTCTCCTATGTTTCCTCTAATGAGAGGTGCGTTTATAAGTTAATTTTCCTTATGCTGAAAATGAAGAAAAGGCTCAAGTCTATCTGCTTCCCATCTGACTCAGAGAACAAACTGAAAGCAACCACTAGTCATTTACTGTTGTAACTTGGCATCTGACAGTGTCTTCCACACCCTGAACTCCTCAGTCTTTCTTTACAAATGTGATAGGCTCTTCTTAGCAGACTAACTTTTGCTTTACTTATTATTATTTTTTTTTTTTACTTTTTGGCTTGTATTTCAGAAAATGCTTGTGTCTCATACCAAACAGTCCAATTACGTGTTTGGGGGGGTTGTAAAATAATTTTGAGGTGTTAGATACTCATACTCATAGTAGCTTCTCCGGAGGGAAAAGAACATCCATCATTCTAATTTACTGAATTTTTCGTATGCAGATGGATTCAGGCCAAAAAGGATCCCACAGCAAATCCAGCTGGGGTCTCAGAGGGAGTTTTTTATTTTTTATAGTTCTCTATGTGAAATAAGACAGCATTCATTTCAGATTACCACCCATATGGCAGAGTCTTCTAGATTCTGGAGTTTTCTGCCTGTCATTATGGGTAAAACTTTCAACAGCTTTCAAAACAGTTAGCAGCCTAAAGCCTGTTTCAAGAGGGATTTTGCACTCAACAGCAAGGAGTTTTGAAAGCATCTGTGCAAGGTAAAAGTCCAATTCCCATTGCTGTTCAGTGGGGCTTTGGGTGCTCTGCCACTTAGCTGGCTTCCCAGGTACTATTCCAAAGTCACAGATGAGAAGTAATGAAAAATCTTAAAACAATGCAATAAATATTATTATTTCTGTTTGGTACATACATATTGGGGTAACCAGAGAGAAGAGAGCAAAATTCATAGAAATGTAGCTTAAAAATAAGTTCCTTTGCTTTGGGAACTCTCAGAGAACGCAAAGAAAATGAATGTAAGACCAGAGCTGTATTTCCTCTGTAAAAAAGGGACAGATTAAGGTACCATTCAGAGTATTTATGTACTATTGAGTGCATTAGGAAAGGAAGGCTGGAGAGACCAGCACAAAGCTATGTAGAGGGATCCTTTAATACTGCAGTAAAGCAAACTGTAATTTTATTTCTCCCTTGGTACGCAAACCTCATCCTCCTCCTTCCTTTCCCAGACTCCTACCCTTAACTAACAGCAGTTTCACCTGGGGAAATGCTTGTGTCACTGCAATGAAGATGCTGAGCTCTCGCACTGTGAGGTGACACTCAGTAAGGCTGACCAACCTCAATCCTCACATACCCCTCTATGGTACAGTTGGCAACAGCACTCACAGTGTTTTCTCCACCTATACCAAGCCCTTCAAAGTAGTGTCTCTTCTCAGTACAGGGTTTAGTATTCCCCTCTTATGTTAGGAAGTTATAGCTTCTGGCTCCATTGTCAGTGTTTTCCTGATCTCATCATTACACCACAACTGTGTCTTCTTATGCCAAAGCCCACGTGGTGCCATGGTGCTGTCCTATGGCCCATTTATCTCTCATGCTGTTCCAAAAAGAAGTGTCCAGAAAAAATATTTTTTTGTGTCTGTACACCAAAAGAACTGGAAGGCATGCCTGATTCTTCCTTTGCATGAGGATATGTATTCACTGATGGCATCTTTTATAAACACATCATGTATTCCACCTAAAGGTGCTGTGTGCTCTGAAAGAGCCAAATATATTAGCATTCTTCAACCATAACTTTTGAAGTCGGCATTTGACTATTTTTGCATTTCTTCCAGGTTGTAGTTAGACAACTCTTAATTCTATGGGGAAAGCAAAGACTATAAAATGCCAGAGCTCCACTCTGCTGAAATAACATTAGCGAAATATCAAGTCCTTTATGATGTCATGAGGGATTCCTTAATGTGACTATAGCCTCCTAATGACATCATAAAAAACAACTGCAACATCAGAAAACAGCCAAGGGTCATCAATCAGCCCATCCTCTCTCCTACTCACCAGGGGCAGCAGCCCAACTTGCTCCTATCTGCTTTTTATGAGCAGTGCTGTCCGCAGAATAGCACACAGAGAAAAGACTAATAATCATACAAAAATCAGGGAGAGCGGTCAATCATCACCTGAAACGTTCAGTACACCTGAGGGAAATTCGGGTGCTGTAGCCTGAAGAGTCTGCAAGTTTAGCATGTACAAGAGACAACACTACTCCCTTAGAGGTGACCTGGAGTTCTCTGGGCAACAGGCAACACCAATTAGCAATTCAGTCATTTTTAAAATGTAGGGAGAATGGGACTAAAAAAATCAATTCTTTGGTTGCTCTCTTCATCCTCTAGCTGTAAGCAAAAGCTTTTTCCGTGTTGCCCAGATACCCATCTGCATGTCCCATATTACAAAGACCACACTGAAAGAAGGCTTTGCATCTTCAAATTGAAATGGGTGATAGTCCCAACGAGATGCAGTGACTGCCAAAGCCTCTGGCAAGAATGGAAATAGCCTCCTCCACATTTGAAAATGCAATGCCTCAGAGTTAAAGCCTCATTATACTCTCTTAGGAATACTTGGAAGTCTTCCAGGCTTGGGGACGTCTCAAGGAGTTTCCCAGACTCTCAGAAAAAAAAAAAAGTGACAGATACTGTGGTCTCTAGATGTTTCACAATCACTCTTGGAAGGTGTTTAAAATGGAGCTTTGGCCAGCATAGTGCTGACCAAAGAAAAGGGGTTCTGTGCCACATAAGAAGGGAAAGGATCTGGTTCCTTATCTTGTTCCTCACAATTTTACAAATGTTTATGCAGTGTGCTCCTGAGTGGGCAGGCTGTAGTCAGGGTACTGCACAGTGGGCTGTAGAAAATCTTACTGAGGCATCCTCAAGCATGACCACTGTTAAGAAATTGTAACTTTTACAGACATGGATCCTAAGAGGTAATCAAGAACAGTGGCACACTGTGCTAAACACTGAACAAATACAGCAACAGAGAACACTACCTGATTAGATATAAGAACTTCTATAGCTGGGAAAAGGGACAAAATAGCACAGCAGAACAGACAAGCTAATGGAAACAAACAGCATAACATTGCCATAGTTTAAGTAAAGGAGAAAATTCAATGCAACATAAATAAATAGGAAGGGCAGGAGAGGACAACTAAGAAAAAGGGTAAGAGGTGCACAAGTGGAATGAAACTGAGGTGGAGAGACATGCAAGGGAAGGGGGCAGAGGAATGACACAAAACTAACTAGCACAAGGTAGTAACAGTCCAATGTGCAGAAAACCTTTGAGAAGACAATGTGTCTTGCCTTGGCTTATGGTCTGGAGCCCCTGACCTAGCTCTGCTCCCAAGTTTTCCAACAGGACAAAGGAGGCAGGAGGGGAACTAGCCCTCTGTACATGCATGTGCAACCTGGCTAGACCGCATCTTCCCAGCTTCATCTATCATGGATCAATGGTATGGGTTCCTTCACACACAAGACTTTCCCTCTCCTATACAGACTCCTGAGTCTTGTTCTCCAATAGAAAGCAGAATTGCAACTCCCCAAAACAGGCCTATTCAGTTCCCCTATATTTTACTCCTGAGGGGAAAGTATGACTTTCAGCTGGATTACTGCCCTGTGTTCCTAGTTGAGTCAAGAAAAAATGGTCAGGAAGTTTCTAATGCTCTAAGGATATTATAATCTACTCAGATGATAACTACACCCTATAGGAGTGTTGCTCAACCATTAACAAGGATTACCCATTACTGCAGCACACTGTATTGTAGACTTCTCTCCTGTAATCTCCTAGGCAACCTATGAGGTAGAAACAGATTCTAAGCCAGCAGAACACAGCTGATTCACTTCCCTTTCCAGCACTGCCAAAGATTCAAATGTTTCAAAAAGAGTTTGGCATCACAATCCCCAAATTCATTAACAACTACTGTGTTAAATTTTCAATTCAGCTAGCTCAGCCCTTTGGGCAACATTTTAGGGTATTATTTCCTGCCTTGTTTAGGACCACACTGATGATTTTCAACACCTCTCTCTGAAGCAACTCTGGATGAATTCTTCTCATGACATTTGTAAATTAACAGTATTTCAATATTAGGATTATCTTCATGTGAGAGAGAAAAAAAAGTAAACTAGTAAAAGCAGAGAAGTGCCTTTCTGCATCACATGGGGCACAAAAGACATTATATAAACTCCCTTGGTTAAAAGCAGTATGCCACTTCACATTCAATGCAATCATTACTATATCAAATACTACTTTATCAATTCCACTCTCAAATCATCAGAGTAATTAAAATATTTTTCTGCATCCTTATTCTAGCCAAAACTATATAGTACAAAATGACATCAGCGTAGAGGGCACACCGCTGTTCAGCGCCGATTTGAGATACTCTGTGTCTGCTGTAAGGGCATTCTGCAGTTCTCCTATAAAACTTCTTGCAAGGGGAAAGACTCTGTGATGGGCTGATGCAGGCTAATGCATCCACAGAAAGAGACTGTTTCAGAATGTGCGCTGATCTGCCTGATCCTGTACCACCATAATGCAAGCTGGATGGACCTTCGTAATTCTAAAGTATAAGCTAGTGAAAAATCAACTACTTTTTGTACAGTTGTCTAACCCCTCTAGTCTCCAGATTCTGTGCCCATTTGCCCTTGCTTTTTATTGTCTAATATTCAGCAGCTGCTCATACCGATACCTAGAATGAACTTTTTTCTCTTCTGAAATATGTAGCTGCTATTTCAAGAAAAAGCCATGGAGCAGAATAGCTTTCAGAATGGAAAACAAAAATGATACGCAACTATGTGAAACAGTTAACCACCTTGGCAGTATTAGTAACAGAGAAGAGCAGACTCGGAAGCCATAAAAACTTCTCTTTGTCACTCCCCACACTTGGAGGTATTGGGAAGAGGAATTCATTAGAGCTCTAAAATTAACTGAAAACTGGAGACTGTCTCTTGGCTTAACAGTGAGAGTGTACTTGAGCTTTCTATGACTCTGAACCCTTTTAAGGGCATACATGGTAGAACCATCACCACCTTTGTGTTTCACCTGCTCCTCTCTCTAAGCAGCTGCAGGGAGAAGCCTATTTTCATAGATGATTTCTGATTTGAAGATTGTGTTTTGACTTTACTTCATGCTTCCTGTGTCTCAGACCAGCCTATGCAGAAGCACACGGCACCCTTCTCCCCTCCTTTCCACATCCTTCAGTAGCTGCAGAAATGATCTTAGGGACAAACAACAAGGGAACAACTCCGAGACTGATGACTCTGGGGGCCAAGTCAATTAAATCAATAGAAATGAAAGTCATCCAATTACCGGGTGAGGGAGAAGCAACCCCACTACCTTTCCTGGGGCTCAGAAGTCTCCGAGAGGGTTGCATCACCTTCCTCGCTCCTTGTAGTGCTCTGCTGGCTACCGTCTGATGAGTCCCTGTCCATGCCAATTCCCCGCCCTTGATGCATGCTGGGCCAGTCATTTCTGTTTACCCATTAGCTAATAGATATTAGACCACCGTCTCCTTTTCTTTGTTTATTTCACAGTATGAGGTAAAAACAATTTGTGTATTTTTTAAACACTGTTGAGGAGGTTGGAGGGAGCAAGCCTCTGACAGAGGTGCACAGAATGGGACAGGACAATGGCAGGGGCTTGGCTGATGAATGTTCACACCCTCACCAGTGTAATGATTCCTGAAAACAGCAGTTCAAGTCCCAGTCATGCTTACAGTATCCATCCGAGGGGAGCTGCTGTGACTTGCAGCCATACTCAGCTCAGGATGTCCCATTTGGCATTTTCTAGAGTGGGCTCTAGACCATGCTGTCTGTGTCCCTTTTTTCAGTCCAAGCCAATTCTCTGGTCAGAAGGTCCCCAGCGTGTGTCTCAGGAGAAAGTCCTCTCAGTGGAGCCAACGTAACATGGGCTAACCACTGATTAGCCAAGCCCAAGAGAGTGGCTGATCCCTGACTATAAATCTTGTCACTTTATTTTTTTATGCCTTGCCATTAGCATCCTCTTAGTTTCAGTCTTGTAGGACCAATGCAACTGCCAACCCACAAAGCCTGATGAGGTCAAATACTTTCAGTACTGCTGCTGCATGAACTCTGTTCCTCAGGGTTTCTTTCAGTTTCTCTTTCTTTTCTTCCAAACAGCAGTCCTATGCTGAACGGCGCTCTCAGTTCATTAACTTAAGGACACCAGAGCCCACGCAGATCACTTACAAGTCAGCATGAAGTACAGAGAAAAGGAGGAGGCAGTGCTGCTGGCATTTTGGATAAACAACACATTCAATAATTTTAATCTCAGTGTAACTCTGCTACTTCCAGATTATATAATCCCACTCTTGAAAGAGGGTTATTTGAGCAGACTGTCACAATAAATAAATGCATTTGCCGCATATGTTAATTGCAGTAGAAAGCTGTTAAGCAAATAAGCTTGTTGCACCAAAATGTTATTCTTTTAGCAGGTCTGTTCCTTTCGTGGATCTCCAATTGACTAGCCATGCTCTTTCAGAATGCACATTTCAGTTTAAGGCAAAGAAATGTATTCACTGAACTGATCAATTTTTTTATCACGTTGACTTTTGGTTAAATTTTAAGGCATGCTGTGCCACAGAAGTAAATTCTTTTAAACAGATTTATTTCTACAGCAAGATTTCAACAGAAAGATTTGAAACTAGATGTGGAGAAGGACTATCAAATAATGTATTTTCTTAAAAGATATTAGCATTAATAAATCCTGCAGCGTACTGCCTGACACACCCCACTCTAATACCATACATTTACTAAGTTCTTTTTATCACTTACTTCAGGTAAAAAGCACCTGTGTTACAATCTAAGCACTGATCATATTTATTGTTACTATTTGTTATGTAAGAAAATCCCCTTAGCTGCATGTTATTCTTAAAAAAAAATCTGTGTTTTTGATCGTGTATTTCTGAGTCAGTGAAAAGAGGAGTATATATTATATACAGGGAAGAAATACTGGTATCATGGTGCTTCTAACTTCACACATTTTACTTTCTTTAGGCAAGTGAAGGAGGCTAAATGAAGGAGAAGCCTATGCAAATCGGAATACACGCAATCTTCTGACAGTAACTGAGTCTGCATCTTTCATTTGTGGAATCTAGGAACAGCTGGTTCATTTCACATGCAAGGTAGGAGCATCAGTGGCGGAAACAGAGAGCAGATTGGAAAGGGACTGGTTCTAAAGTGGTCACTGACCTCTTTTCCTTCAGAGAGGCAGAGAAGATCAGCTTTTCACGTACAAATCTAAACACCGATTAACAATTCAAGTCATACATTTCCAAGCCAAGAGCCATTCTGGGGTAGGTGATGGCAGTTTTCGAGGGGAAAAGGAAGTTCCTCTAATAACCTCTGATTTTTGAAAAGACAAATCTGATCTTTGTAAGCCTAAATTTGCATATTCAAACTTATGCCCAAATTTTAAAAATAAATAAGAAATGTGGCTAAATGTACATCCCTGGGATTCTTCATGGGATCAGAAAAAAAAAATTCAGAGGTGTATGTATGTGTACCATGCATCCAGACATGTAAGAAATTACACGGCATTCTTACCTGTAATAGGTGCCAAAGCATTCTCAATCCATAGTCACCGAAGTTTTGTTCCATCTGTCAAGCCAGCAAAATCCTCTTAGTTCTGTTTTTGGTAAACTTACACATCCATGTCATTTTACTTGCTTATCAGGATCTCAGCCACACTCGTGCAGTGCTGTCAACCATACGCTGAAGGCATAAGACTGCTTGACGTATTCCTGCAATTAGGATTTACAGGGAAAAAACCAATCTTCTGATGATGCATAAAATCTCAAATTTAATTCAGTGTCTCAGAGAGTAGCCAGGAAGACCGTTCTGACAACAGTAACCACTCCGCTAATGTCAACAGACCTGACTCTCAGGGAGAAGATGAGCTATGCGAGGCCAGGTCAAATTCACATAATCACTTTTCAGAGCAGAAACACATTTCAAAAAGCATATGCAAGCAGTTTTAATTTCTCCTTTTGACCATTTTCATGTATTATGAATGTATGTTTGCACTTCATGTGAAAGTCAAGATAAACTGAACATAAAGAAACTACCCAAAGCAATCTCCTTTCACAAGCAACCTGCAGGAAAATGTTTCCTTAAAGTGACTCTAAATGAACACATCAAGAAAATAAAGACCATTATGATCTGCAAAAGCTGCGTGCTTGGTAGCCATATATTGCTTGAACACAGCATTCATAAAAGGGAAGCATTAAAAAAAACACCAAGCAGCTTTAGGGAGTGCCAGAGCCAAGATAGAGGGAATAAAAATGGACTAAACTTGCAAGTGAGGAAAATAGAGACTCAGGAAGATATACGAGTTTCAGAAAATCAGCGAGACCTCTTAGCAGGACAGCACCGTGTAGGCGACCTGTATGATATCAGCCAAAGCATGAAATGAACTAAGACTCAGCTCTGTCAAGTGAGCCTGTCTCTGTAGCTGATCTTATCTTAGCTAGAATCTTCCTCTTACATAAAAACTGGCAAACTAGATAGACAGCTAATCCCACTAACATGCCATGAGAAAGACTGGGAGATTGTTATCCATGATGAGCACTATCTACCTTGGGCTACAGAGCTCCATCTAGGTTCATCTTCTCACAACTCTAAGTCTGGTCTTTGCATCAAAATCATGGGTCAGTTATGCTCCCTCGCTTCTTGCAGTATAACCTTAAGCAACCTGGTCAAACTTCAAAGTTGGTCTTGTTTTCAGCAGGGAGTTAAACCAAGTGCATCTAGAGGACCCTTCCAAGCTGAATTAACCTGCTTTTCTGTGATTTCAAGGTGGTTGAACACAGATGTTCCAGAAAAAGGGATGGACCAATTTGTGATGCTAGGTTGCTCCTTGCTCAAGGGGCAGTTTCCTCATGAACCAAGCTAGTTATCAACTTATATCCACAGGAGATTTGATCATTAATATAATTCAATAATTTCACTGATGCAATTATATGTGCAACTAACATATGATCTCTTTAGAATCTCTACTGTTCCAATAGTATACTGTCTTCTCCATCCAGTCCCACAGCCATGGTCACATTCAGCATCAAGCGACTGCAATATTTAACTGCAAAACGCCCTTACTCTGCCTCAAGCAACATGCTTAGAAATGTGCTAAAGCCTTGTCCTGCGCTGCCAACCATAGCACTGGCAAGGTACCATCTTCGTATGTAACACCAGAGATACAATCTCTTACGTGCCACTAACTATGCATCCAGGACACTGAGAGAGACAAGTGAAGCCAGTTTCCTTGTAAACTGGTTAGCAGACTCCCATTTCAGAAAAAATGCTACCTGCATTTTACCTTGGAACACCGAACCAGATTGGGGGGCACTCTAGTCAGTTAGGAAAGGATCTGCTGTAGTCAGGGATGCCTGGGGAAGCTTCATTATTTATTAGGTTTGGTAAGACTTGCGAGGATGTCTCCCTGGCCTCCCTTCTCCCAGTCTTTCTTCAGCTGTGTTGAACAGTTTTTCAAATGCACAATTTGAAAATGAAAAATGCCAGGCAAACTCCATGAAATACTTGTCAGAAAGTTTTCCAACCCTTCCCACCTCTACTTTATCCTGTATTTTTAACTCCATGGTGAACTCACTGTCAAATGTCTGGTGGGACTCTTCTCAGTACTGTGTAGAGATCCTGGCTAGTTACATTTGCATGTAAACCCTATTATTTCACTCAACAGTTCCCAGAAAACTGGGGTTTTTTTGAGGTCATACACTGTTTTCATTCCATATGTAGAACTCAAGTTAATGATGTCTGGGTCTGTGACTCTTGTCTTAACAAGGCCCAGTGACTCAGATCTTAGCTGGATGGTGCTTGAATTTTTGCTCATGCTCCAGACTCCAAATAAATACATGTAGTTAATACAGCAGACTATGCAAAGTGCCGAGTTGAACTCACGTCTCAGGTACTATTTACATTAGAGCATTGTAGTAGCACATCTACTAGCAATAGGAGCAGATGTGTAGCACAAAACACCTGGACTTGACAGCAACATTATACTCACTTCAGTGTTGTTTTTTTTTGTCTGTTTGTTTTAAACTTTAGACTGGTTCTAGTGTGATCCCCCATGGGCCAGATACCATTTGCAGCTGTAGCTCATCATGAGCACTCCTGGAGCGCATCTTCCATTTCAGTGTTATCTGAAAGGAATCCAGGTCATGCACACCAAGACCACCTCAAGATGAATACTAAGACACAGCAACTGTAGACAGCCAGGACATCTCAGCTGAAAGCCTGCCACTGATCCCAACTAAAACATTAATGTTGATGCAGCACCAGAGACCAACAGCTTTCGTACCTAAATAAGTTGCAAATGTGGTTTTGTATGCTTCCAGGGCCTGTCCTCTGACAGCACTTTAAAACCTGGATCATAAAAAAAGGCTTCCACAGCTACAAACTACTGTAATGCTAAGAGTACTGCACAATGTGTAATGGTGGACATTAAGGTGAGTAGCTTGCTACCTGAAGCTTTCTTATTGCAATAGTTCCATCTTCTTGCTCAGATAACATATTAATTACAGGCTGGAAAGGATTCATTACAACTTCATAAGGAGAAGGAAACTAGGAAGAACCTTCATGCAAATCAATAAACTGAAATCCCACTGACAATACTACCAGAGTTCACAAGACAAAGAAGTATCTGAAAAACTAAAAGGACATGAACAAGGGGTAATGCATATCCAGAAAAGAAAACACCCCACAATGATAAAATGTGCAAGAGTACCTGAATATGAATTCCTGGTGAGAAATACATTTTTATTTATAGGAATAATATGTTGCAAATTCTTCCGAGCTTGTTTCCAGAGCAGCATGTGAGGCTGAGGATCATTAAAAGTTTCTGCCGGCAGTGGGGCATCTCCTGTTGAGGCACAAAATATAAATTGGTCTGTGACAGTAGGAGAGGCAGCAGGAAGTGAAACACACACTGCTGGATGTTTGAAATTCACGAGTCCTGCAGTCCTCATCTGCTCTTGATTTGTACAATCTTTTTAGTGTTTTTTCCTCTGACTTCTCATTAGGTTAAGCTGTTATTTGTGTTCAGAATCAAAGAAGGAAAACTGAATGAAAAGTACACAAAATATTTTACGTTCTTGTGCATATGTAGGACTGCAGAGGGTGCCAAGTCCTTGCATGCACCAGGTGAGCAGAACTAGGGCTGGACTGTGAATTTCCTCTGAGATTCTACTTGCACAAGCCCTGCCAGCTGCTTCTGCTCTACCTACAAGCAAAAGGCAGAATCATCCACTACACCACAGATCAGAGAAACACAGCTGAGCTGTATGTGGTTAGACAGGATTTAAGGTCTAGAAGTATATGTTAGATAAATATGTATTTCAGGGATTTTTTCTTTCTGCTGCCACAAAAGGTTACTGCTGACAGATGTATATGAGAAATTATAGTGTATGTAGCAATCTTAAGGACACTACATGAAATTGCATTACAGCTGTGATGGCAAAAAAACCCGACTATTTTTTTTTTATGGCACCTATTACACAGGACTTCAAATCACGTAAAAAAATGCTGGAAGACACAGATTTTCCTATTGCTTGAACTGGTAAAAATCTAGCCAAACTAAAGGAACCAAGATGACAACTGCAGTGATCCTGAAAGTCTGTTCTGAGACCGAAAGTTGCATGCTCCTGTAATGCCTATTCATATGCCCTAAACCCTTAGTTCTGCTATTATGGTAGGTAAAAAAATGGGACATGTGATTAGTTCTGGTTTCTTTGCTTTTTTATTAAGTCAGATCCTCATGTGACTTGTTGACAGAACTGAATGATACGATCAAGAGGTAACACTCTCTACACCTCAATTGGGAATGTCTTATTCCTGGGAAAACTATTTCCATTAGAAAGTGTGTATTGTGGGTCAAGAGAGAGATTCTACTCAGATGAGCTGTGTTTTGTTTCCAGCTCACATTCTCTGTACGCTGTTGAGGAAGTCACTTGATCTCCAGGTGTCTCAGTTTCCCATTCCTTGCTCACTTTGTCAAGCTCTCACTTTGAGCAAACATGGCATCCACTTGACTTCACCTGAAGACACTACTGTAGTAGAAAAGAAATACTAATAACAATTAAGAGTGCTTGGACATGCAAGGCTAACTGTGGCCTGCCTCTGGCTGTCATGAATATGAACTTTGAAAATTTGTCCACATAAACTACAGTTGTGTAAAACTGTCATCACCACCACACAGGTTTATTGAAAACACAGTCATGCAGCAGCAACTCCATCACTTTTCCAGACTTATAACTATTGTCTCAGCTTCAAAAGGTGGTTTCTCTTCATGCACTTTGTTCTGTACATTAAAATAATGGCAAACACTATGGTCTAAAAGTGAATGGGAAAGTCTCTGTCAATTCATCAGTTTATGTCAAACAAAAACCGCTGTATTTGTACCAAATATAAAATCAAATGTTTTAATGGAGATATTAATAATCTGTGAACATAAGTAAAAGCTAATGACATTTGCCTTTCATTGGTGTCAATAATCAGTATTTTCTATATGCAGATGGCAAAACCTTGATAAGCCTTTATTTGATTACTAGTGAATCTAGATCAGATATGGGCATCTTATTCAAAGTAGTATATAAAATTGTTGATACTGTCTGCCCTTCACTCCCTATAAACATTTGTCAATTCACTCGCCATCTGCTGTTCTGACCGATTTATATTTTGTGCCTCAACAGGAGATGACCCACATGCCCAGGCTAATGTTAGCTGAGGTTGCAATATAGCAATGTTAAATAATTTTATCTGATTTGTTGCATGATGGTATTTCTAATGGAAAACAACATGGTAATTTCAGAATGTTACTGATTAGATGAAAATGATATTGCATCAAAGTTACTTCCTTAATTTATTCTGAAAAAAACAAGAAGGATTTCTCTATTAACATGCTCAATTAAAATCTCTCTCTCTCTCTCCATACAAAATCTATACTTCAGGTCCTGCATGTCATGTCTGAAAAGAACAAAGGCTGATTAGCATCTTTTACACTCTGCTTTTCTTTTTGTCACTTGTACATTCATTACAGCAATTCCAGCCAGGTTTAGAAGGTCTGAGAGAAAGGGTGCTATAATATGGACTGGCTGAGCACAGGCAGATGAATGAAAGAATGCAGCTGAGCTTTTTAGGTTTATAGAGAAAATGCGGGCAGTGGTCAGAGTCAGGGGGGTGGGGTGCGATGGGGAACAGTTCCTACTTTGAGGGAATCTGTGAGAAACGCATCACATAAATAACGTCACAGGAACTGATGCTAAAGTCAAACTGCTCCATCACTCTCCCAGAATTTCAGTGTTCCCTCCCAAAGCTAGAAATAAAATAGCAGAAAAGGTAATCTGAGCACCAGCAATATGGCACACACACGCATGCGTTCAGAGAGAGACACACACAAACTTATGCACTCTCACAAACAGGCTGGTAGGAACCACAAGGGAAAAAAATTTAAATTCCATCTCTTTCCCAGTGAAGCAGTGAATTACACATTGCCGAGTTGTAAAAACAAAGCCTTCCTAGCCTTTAGTGCCTCTTTCTTTAACATATTACCTACAGAAAACTCTGACATCTCTGAATATGAGAACTTTCCATCTGTCCTGTTCCTGAAAAATGAAGTTTGCATCAGCCCAAATATCTGCCTCGTTGGATGTGGTGCATCATTTAGCTGCAAACCAAGATGATATTGGTTTAAAATAACAAAGGCATATACTATGAAATTCTTAAAATATTCTTTTATATCGTACTCTAAACAAGAGAAGGAAGTCCTAGCAATACTACATACTGTTATTTGCATGAACGGAAAGGAAAATAATGAGGTAATTAGAATCATAGCATGGTTTGGGTTGGAAGAGACCTTAAATATCATCCAGTTCCAACTCCTGCTGCCATGGGCAGGGACACCTTCCACTAGAACAGGTTGCTCAAAGCCCCATCCAACCTGGCCTTGAACACTTCCAGGGATGGGGCATCCACAACTTCTCTGGCAACCTGGTCCAGTGCCTTACCACCCTCAGCGTGAAGAATTTCTACCTTACATACAATCTAAATTTTCCCTCTTCCAGTTAAAGCCATTATCCCTTGTCCTGTCACTTCCTGCCCTTGTAAAAAGTCCCCCTCTCAGAGTAGAAGGGCTGCAAGTTGGGCAGAACATGTGGTGAAATCCTGACATTCACTCTTATAGAAGGTCTAATTCTGTTCATGCTTATATTTGTCTGCAGTGGGAAAAGCCTTCTTGTAATCCATGGCATTTGCAGTGCTGTACAGTGAGAATCATGATCACCTGCTCTTTACTGCTACACTTCAGCAGACTCTAAGATATAACTGGTGGTTGGGTTTGGGAGCAGTGCACATGAAACTCACTCCCTTCTTGTAGTAATCCCTAGGAAATCTTCTGAGAAGATGCCTCTTACTAGCCCCCAGGGCATCCTGCACATATTCAAGTACCATAGTCTCCCTATCTGAGAAGCACGTCTGCCAACTCTCCAGCAGGAAATGTTAGATAAATTTGGAGAATATTTTGGTATGTGGAGCAGAGCTAGAAAAATGTGTATTTTGCTTGCCCGCCTGGGGTCATCTGGCCTTCTCTGAAGCCTGCTTCCAGCATTACCGGCATGTCACACAGGAGCTGGGAGCACCAAAGATGTTTCTCTTGAGTGTTGCAGGTGAACACTAAGAAATTACTTTCCTCTGCTCTCCCCATCAGAAACAGATCGGGGCGGGGTGGGGGGAATAACAACAAAGCAGTGTCCTCCTTGCAGTGCCCCTTTTCTTTAGACTTACTAGTGTAAATGTGCTTCAGAGTCAGTTGTCCTTAGAGGCTGGGCTCAATTGAGGCACAGTGCTGAATGCTGTTCTTACAGGTGCTTAGACAGGCAGAGAAGATCCAAAGAGAGAAGTAAGGAGCGGGATTAGCTTTCGCTAATTTGTGTCAGCATCTCTTTGACCCAGAACTGTGATCAGCAGCCAAACTATTCATAAATCCAGCCAAACTACTTTTAGTAACTTTCCAAAGGAGCTGAAAATATCCTGTGCGCAACACTGATTGTCCCAAGTATCCGTCAACTCAATTGAGCAACAGCATCAGGCAACAGACTTAACTCTCTCTTTCGATCAAACTATACACATGTGATGGTTCATTTAAGGTGTTACCTCCTGTTCTTCTCACTGAGCACTTGGGAGATGTCTGAAGAACAGCTGAGCAGGTTACAGAGCTTCTCCCAGGTCCTAGGCTTGCTTGCAGGGCAAAGCAAGCTTCCTGTTCTGCTCATCACCACAGAGGAACCAAGTGCAGGGAGCTGCCTGAGAACAGGCAGGTGAGAAGGATCAGCACAGAGCAAATAAGCTGCAAAGCAGGGGAGACACATGGTTTAGGTACAGACAATTGGAGGGATGAGAACACAACAGATGCCCAGAGGAATGGCAGAAGACAGACACAAGGAGATGGTTTTCTGAGGACCACTCCCTATGGACTGCCTGTTTTGAGACAAAAGTAATAGTCAAGGAAGTCCCATACACATCTGAATGTGTAGGCCCACCCAGTGTCAGCCCCAGAAACTGTGATCTCCAAAGTCTTCTAGCTTCAAAATATCTGCAAATAAACTACTAAAAACCACACGGAAAAGTCGAACAGTCTGTGGTACAGCGTGCATTTGCTCATGTCTCTTATATTTCTTTCTGTTATACATAGAATTAAATTTTCCCACACTACAAAGAACTACCGAGTGCTGACATCTCCACCACTATTCAGGCATGCTGAATAGAGTTCCCTGTTTCAGAGACTACAGATTAAGTAGGAAATACACTATTGGGACAGGAAGCCAATAACAGACCATTATGCCAAACTATTCAACCTGCTCCTGATGGCTTGTCCCATGCAATATAGATTGTCTACTTAAAGTGGCATGTACCATGCTGTTCTATGATTTTTCACTGTGGTGTGCATTTTGCCACAGTCTGTACACTTCTTGGGAAGAGGAATTTTGCCAGTGACATCTTTGTTCAGAAGCACCTAAAAAACCAACTTACCTTTCTGGAGTTTTTCTAAACAGTTTGGGGTTTTTTGGGCTAGAGGGGTTTGTTTTCAGTTTCGGTCCTAGCCTTTATTAGCCCCTCATAGCTCGGACAGGCTCAGCCTTCTCAGGAGAGATTGGCAACCAGTTGTAAATTATGTTAGGCAAGATAATTTTCTGAAACAAGCTAGAAATCATTGGTTATTTGGACAAAGAGGACAATGCTGGCTTTGCCAAATCATCAGAGAGGTGTGCATTTGCTCAAGGTTCCTTCTGAATGCATAAAGTGATTATTAATGGCTGTCTACCTTTGGCAGACATCATTTTATCTGTCTTTTCCTCTAATCTGATCATCAGCTCCTCCATCCTGCCCTCGCTCATCGGTTCCTCTGTCACATAATATTAGCGTGGCTCATCCAGCAGTTTACTATTGATAGCCTAGCTAAAGTTATGAACGTTACTTCCAGAAAGGCATCTGTCTTCATTTCAACCTAATTCCCAAGGTGATTCCATTCCACCTTAAAAAATTAGGTGCCAAAACTTGCTGACTTCTCATCAGTTTGCCCAAAATGAGACAATTTACAAAAAGAGGGGTAATTGCTCACTTACGTAAGCATAACAACTTTACAACACATTCTCATGTTTTCTGCACTTACAAAAAAGTGCTATAGTCTTGTTGGTAAACTCACTTCCATTTCCCTTCTTCTCCTGGGAAGGCTGTTCAGCTACCTTTCTTGAACACAGGCTAGTGTGCACTCAAACACTATTTATTACTGTGCTATCACCTGGGTCACATCTACATCTGCTCTTGGGGCAATCACTGTTATTCAAGTAGATTCTCTCCTCCTCTTCTGCACTAAAAAAACTTTCTATACCATGAAGCACCCGTTGGGTTTCCAGGCCACACAGTAAAGATATGGAACAAAGTATCTACAGGACTGTTTGACTGGCTGTGAGGAGATACTAGTGAACTAGAATTTAAACTAGGCATCTAGAATCCTCCATCATCCAACTGTTCTGCTGTATTTAGTTTATGTGGACACACTATTCTTTTCAAAGAAAATAGCTCAATTACTACCAAAACATGGCAGTATCTACTTCTCGCTGAATGCTGAGGTTGATGTTTGCTGTGTATGTTCTAATGCAGGTGACCATTCCTAGAAAACCAATGGCTCAAAACCAAGTGCAGCTGTCCATTTCTGACCTTTGTAACTAAGAGTGTTGCGGACTGAGACATTTGTACTACCCATGGAGCTAAACAAAGAAGATAAGAAACAGGAATCAGCAACCCAGCCCTTCTGTCAGTGAATATACAGCTAAGTTTTGGGTTGGTTTGTTTATTTTTTTTTTTTTCTTTTTTCTTTTATGGCAACCATAATTTTGGGTATTAAATAATTGCATTTAAAACTGGAATAACATGTACATAACTTGTAATTGTATTCATACTGTCATTACTACATGATAAAATAATTTCACAACACATTCAGCCATATACTACTTCAGTAAGAATAATCCATTTAATTTCTATCACAGGTATACAAGCCCTACAAATATATAAGTATAGTGCTATAATCCCCAACAACTGTGCTGTAGTCATTCACAACAAAACCAAAGCGGTCCCAACATTTCTGCAGACACCTTCCACTCCCTGGAATTAACCACTTCTAAGAGGCTGTGTTGCAGACCTCATGTCTAACTCTGACATAAACTGACTTTGGTGGGGATTATAGCAATGTTAGCATAGTTTCTGTAGTCTACTAACGTACAAACTGCCTCCTTCAAAGCCGTGATGGATACAGCACATGATATATCACTCCTGTTCTCTGAAACCTAGATACCCTGACAAGAATAAAACTATGACAGTAACACAGTGTCAGCACAAAGACAGGCTAGAGCTTGCATAGAGTTCATGACCTTATTAGTAGAGTAACATCCGTACCAACTCACATAGGACACAAAGCAGAGGAAAGGAAAGCAGCCGTCAGAGAAAGTAGTCACAGTACTGTTAGTACTACCTTTCCCTTTTTACTTCTCTAAGACTCTGGCATCTTTACAAGGAGCCTGACTTCCAGAACTTGCCCACATCTAATTCAAAATCAGGGAAGTGTGTTCAACAGACACAGTGGAGAGACAGGCTGTTGAGTATTTTTTCTTTCATCACTGAAGGATTCCCTGCTGGTTGTAATCAAGATCCATAAACTTGCAACTTAAGTCAGTCTGAATGCTGTGATCTCAGCCTCATTTATTGCTGCTAAATTCAACCATATGTACACATCCACTTATGTTCTGATCTACTGTGCAAGAGCAAGAATTATATGAGATTCACTTGGTTAACTTTTCAACACCATGATGTGAATGATACATGGCAGGTGCTCTAACCCAAGAGACACAGAAAAATGAAACTCTACACAGTCATACACAGTCAAAGCTCTACACAGAACAATACTGTGAAGAATGATCCTGAACTGGTCCCTGGAGAATAAAGCTGAACTACATAGTAGATCTTTTTTGTCTCTTAACTTACATGATGAAACTTCCAGTTAGCATTTGAACAAAATACAACAACAGTCAAAATCTTCCTCTGACAAACACGTACTCTAAAATTCAAGAAATTTACACAGTAAAGTAAATGTAATTTAATTTTTGTTTCTTAAAAAAGCAAACTGACAACAAAAAAGTAAATGTCTTCAAACTGAAATAAATACAACACCAAGTTCATCTGACTGTACAGTCCCTTATTGACAATAATTTATTTTTGCAATGTGACATCTAATATTGCTGCACTACATTTTTTACACATATGCATGTAAAGATCAGAACATTTCCTATTGTCTGGTAACTCACTGCTCAATTAATTGGTTTGTGTTTAGCAAAGTGGCTATTTCTCAGTGGGGAGTAACCACATGCCAGCTATGAACTTTAAAGTAAACCCAATTATTAGTTAACAGCAAAGAAACAATCTGTATGGCATCTTAAAGAACGCAAATCTTCATTATAAACTGCTGAATGGAAATGCACAAACAGAAAGATGGCAGCACGCAAAGTTTTCTTGCACAGAGAAGAAAAATACGTATAAACCTAGCTTTCCCTCCACCTTCACAGCAGTAACAGTATATTGAAGAGACAGACTTCAGATTTTTTTTCCTTCTCTCATCACTAAGAAGGATACCCTGCTGGGTGTAATCAAGATCCATAAACTCAGGGCTTCAGCCAGTGTGAATGCTGAGATCCCAGGACTGGCCTTGTTTAGCAATACTCGTTTCAGACCCATGCTTGGCATCCCATGCCAAGACATTGCATGTGAGCCTGGGCTATTGATTCGCATTTCTTGTTTCATTTTCAGTTTCATTAACTTCGCACCAGTATAAAGTAGTGAAGCATTCAGCTAAAGTTAACCCATTTACATTACATTTCAGTAAATATGGAGTGGATGACTTAAAGCTGCAAGGTCAAGGTGTTGCACAGACAAGCAGAGAGAAAAGTACTCTCATACCTCAGCTTTCATGTCTCTCTATCCTCGTCTCAGAGGCAGTGTCAGAAATTAAGCCTGTCTGATAGAACTCACTAGCATCTGTAAAACATTTCTTTATTATAAGAAATCAGGCTGAAATTTTCATGTTATTTGACAATATTTTACATGCATAGTTGCATTCTCTGAGAATTCAAGTTCCCTTCTTTATTTGCCACATACACATCACTCTGTTAACTCCTTTTCTAGATATTGATGATTTTCTTTTACACATTTGTTGTACATCAAAATGTCAAGGCAGGAGCAACAAGATAGCTATATGTACTTACTCTGTGTGATTAATACTGAATGAAATCTTGCTCATAATATACTTGCATATAATTTTACCTGTAAGTTATTACAAAGGGTCTGAATATTTTCACTTCAAATTACCCTGAAGATGTCATAGTGTTTGCTTACTTCTAATATAAGTCCTTCTATCTGTCACCATTTGTCAGTGGTGTCTAGGCCAGAAAACATCCATCTGTACAAAGAGAATCCCCCTTAAAACAGTAAATGCTTTTAAAGTTGAAACGGTATATTCAGGATGCTAACCTGAAGACCTCCAAGCGTGGGACTCTCTCTGAAATCAGTGTCAATTTCTAGGTGTAGAGGCATCAGATATGACTATGGAACAAGAAGAATAATGCTTATAGTGAGGGTGCTGTATGTGAGCAATTCCTAGTGTGGCCAATTGCCCATGCTTTCATGACAAAGCACCCACCATCCTTAGTGCAAGGAGCTCTGCAGCCTTTCCACCATGCTCTGACTGCAGGGAGCTCTTCCAGATGACATGCTGGCTCATCACCAGCACATCTTCATACCAACTTAGTTGCTGTCCTTTTTTAAATGCACTGCGTAAGCTTGTTGAGGAAGGCACCATGTTTTCTTTGTTTACAGGCAAAATTTAGAATAATCTGGCTTTTGAGGGAAATAAAAGAAATAAAAATTTGCCTGATTTAGTTTGCAAGTTATAGTGCTTTCCATAATACAATACTCTACAGCAATGCTTTTGGTAAGTTTTCATTTTCCCGCTTTTGTATTTCTGGCTGGCTGCAGTCTGCAATGCATCCGCTCTTCAGATGTATTAAGGCCAGTGACTTTTGCTGGCTTTGTGCGGATTTATGTTTGAGTGCTCTGTGGTTTATTTGCTCATTTGGAAAGCACTGAACAACCAAAAAAATTAAGAATATTTAAAAATAAGACTAATTTTTAAAAGTGTACACAGTAGAAATTAATTGTATTGGTATTTGACTACAAATGAAACCAAGAATTATAGTTATGACATAGAGTTTCCATGCCTACATAAGTCTTTCTCAGTGTTCACATAATTTATTTGAAATTGTAGTTTGTGAAGTTGTGCTTAAAACAAACAAACAAACAAAAAACCCCACAAGATCCACCAGTGGGACCTCTTCAACTAGCACAGCCTGATCCTTCTCCTATTCTCTAAGATCATAACTCCTAGGCTTTCGATTCCCTTAGTTTTGAAACTATAAAAATCTTATTTCTATAAGCTCTTTTATTGTTACCCGTATAGTCAATAGTGTAATTTTCATTCATATGATTCTGTAGGGAAGTAAAAGGAAACGAACCAGATGGAACAGAGCTATAAATAAGATTCAGCTACCCTGTTCCAAGTGCAGATTATAACAGCATTCTTTTAAAACCACAAAAATACAGCTTGGGAATTATGGGAAGTTTTCTTCTTAGAAAAGTTCTAGAGTTCTGGAGATTAGTTTTCATGCACTGGCCACCCTTTATTATTGACTTATGTGAGTAAAAGATGCATTTGCTTAAAACTAGCTCTATGAGTACAAACAACAGAGCAGGCTCACATTGCATGTACACATTAGCTCATGCTTATGAGAAAAAGAACTCAAGAATCATAGAATTCTTAAATACAAAGGATTCTACTTAGAATTACTTCTTAATATGAGGAGTCTTTAGGCTGAAGGGAAAAATCTCACAGCAAATGGCTTACCATTGCTTTCTCACAGGCTTGCTGTGCAATACGATGGATTGTTTGCTTTACGGCAAGATAATGATGCAAGGTACTGGTTACCTTTTTGTGTGGAATTCTGAAAAAAGAAACAAACCCAAATGTGCAAAGTCCACAGGCAATTTTGCTGGGCTGACAAAACACTGCAAATACTAGCTTTATGTAAATCCTTAGGAACAAAATAGGCCTACTGGTGCTGTGCCAGACACACATGGGCAGCAGCTTTTATCCTTCTCTGCAGCAGCCTAACACGAGGAAGCCAGTTTCACCCAAACTCGGCTGTCTGCGGCAGTGGAGGTGAGGTGCCTATGCCTCAGCATGACTAAGCCACTGGAGAAAACACAGCAGCAGCAGTTGTTGGGAGAGGGAGCAGGAGAACCACTGGGGAAAACTGCACTGCATGCAAGGAAACATTGTGAAAGCTGCACGTCCAAGGAGAGAGACAAAGGAGCAGCTTCAGCAGTTTCATGACTTGGCACATGTTCTTTGGGAAGACGCGTAGATAAAAACTCACTAAACAAATGTTGGCAACTGGAAAGCTTGGTAAGTTGCCTATCGCTACGCAAAGATATGGATTGCAGTTAGTTTTCCACAAGTTACTCTGAAACCTGGCAGCTGACCTTCATTTGTTAATGGTTATCAATATCTCTTAATTTTATATTCCCCTTGCTATATAAAGGAGCAAGATAGCAAGTAACACAAAAATACAGATAAACAGAACTAGAGAGGTGATACAGTCAAATGCTGGAAAGAGTCAGTTGAAAATCTTCTCCAAAATAGAAAATTTGTCAAAAAGAATGCGTTTCTTTCTGCCTACATACATACAGCTCTGGGATAAACAGAGGAAAGACTCTTAGACATAAGATAAAAAAGAATGGCAACCTTGTGTCAGCCTGCAGGCCCACCTAGCCTGTGTCCTGTCTTGGACAGCTGCTCCCCACAGATGCCTGGTGCAGAATCAAAGACAAGGCATTCATGGCACAATCCTCCCCATGGCATCCTGTCTAACTTTTGGCCATCAATATTTTAAAGGGACTTTCAGAATCAGACGTAGCATATGGAACATGCCAATACTTGCAAAAGGACCTATATTTCATGAGACTGTCAATCTCTTTTTGAGCCTATTCACACTTCTGCTATCTCTGATATCCAATTAATTCACAATTAATTAAAAAAAAAAAAAAAAAACCACCAAAAAACCAAACCACTTATGGATGAAAATGTAATTAGTTGCCTCCAGCTCTAATATCCCAAGAAACAGTGAATAACATTTCACTAGTCACAAGATCATGTATGAGTTTTGAGAGTCTCTAGCATTGCCTCTCCCCTCTTTTGCAAGGAAGTAATTCTTACTCTATCACCATCCTGTATGAAAGCACTCTCTATCTCTGATCGTACATGTCAGATATCTCTGAATCTTTTCTGGTTTTCTTCATATTCTTTTTGAGATTAAATACAGCATTCAGGATGTGGGTACCACACGTTGATTTATCTAGGGGTATAATTACTTTTTCTGCTTTCTTCTCCATTTTCTCCCTAATATCTAATACTTTATATCCCTTTAAAATGTTGCTACCATGTATGTGTAGTGAATGTGCATAGGTAACCTCCAGCTACAGATACACTCTGGGGAATATATAGAGCTAAGCATTTTGTGTATCGACTGCATCAGCTGAGTGTGAAACCATAGCCTTACAGGCAGCCACGGCCACCAGAGGAAGGTGGGTAAGTTATGTGCATCATTGTTCTGAACAGCAAACAAATGGGTTCCTGCATTCTGAAAATCCTGTTGGAGAACTGTGCTCTTCAGAGCAGTAGTGAACTTCTTGGCCACAAGCATATACACTGTAGCTGAAAGGCTGTTGAGACACAGATCGTTCAGATTCAGCCTGATACCAGAGGAAGGCCTTATAAAACAGACATCGGTTTATTTCAGACAGTGTCTTCTTCCTTGGAGATTCCAGTTGTGCCTTCTATTCTGCCTGACTCTTCCACATAGAAAGTAAGTTTCACAGGCAGATATTTTGTTTTTGCAGAAACTATATGTGGCAAGTGAGCATCACTTAAGAGTATCCCTTACCAAAGTGAACCATTTTTAATGGTAAGACAGGAAACCACTAGCCAACGCCTCAATATGTACTTCTGTATGGAAATCCTAAATGTAAAAATAATTTTGTTAATTTTTGATGAAATGTTCATCTCCCTTCAGTCTATTTCACAGTTACTAGATGACACTGAACGGAAAGCAGAAGCAACCACAGAAAATTAGAGCTTGTGCAAAAACACTATAAAAATGTTCAGAAGCTGCACAGAAAAGTACATTTTGATTGCTGCAGGTCTCAAAGCTTTTAAGCATGTGGATGTCCATATAACTTGTGAGTGAATATTCCCTTAGAAATTTCTGTTTTGTTGTATTCCCAGAGTGTTCATTCTTTTTTCTGTATCTTGTTGCCTAACTTGGTATTTTCAGCTGATGCCTCTGTAGAACAGAATTTATGAAGTATACGCAAGGAGTCTGTCCTGACAGTCCTATTCACATTTGTGAAGTGAAGAGTTGGAGCCAAGTGCCATGAAGGCTCTATGATTTGAAAACTAATGCAACCCATGGAGTTGCTGAAGTATAACTGATGCTGTATTTTACTACCCTCTCCTAGCCATTCATCCTTTGAATTAGGGTAACCAGATAGATCTTTAAGTTGTAAGGAGTAGGTTGTGCTGAAATAAAGCATTAACGAAAATGAGAATTTAATGACCTAGAGAGAAACCTGACAGCACAGCTAAAACCACAGGGGAGCAACAACAGTAACCCTGAGTATCTCACCTGTAATTAAAGTGCTGATAAGCCCAGGTATTGCTGCTTATTAATATTCAACTGTAAAAACAGAAGATGAAGAGGAAAACAGGAATAACAACATTAGGTCTGTCCTCTCTCCATACACACTTGCTTCTCACTTCCCACGTAGGACAGTAGCATCTCAGACCTAGGCCAAGTCAAGCACTACGCTGCAAACTGTCACAGACAAGCCAAAGTAGCCATGCTTTGTGGAAGTTTAAGGGAAGGGAATTTTCTGCTCTTGCTAATTTATTCTGTGCTAAGAAGCTGGTATCTAAGGATGAATCTTTTGTCATATCATGCATCACTGACAGACACTCCAGAGATGAATGATATTAAAAAAATCCAAGAACTGCTTGTTGCCCAAGGCATGTGCTAGTTTGTTGCCAGTTTACGTTTCACGCGTAATGGCTCTGTTATCTCCAACCACCTAAAAATAAAACAATGAAACACACTCTACAGATAGCTTTGGGACCCTCATAACACTCCAGGAACAGGGTACCCTTTTGAGACCCATCACTGGCAATACTCTTTGACCTGTTAAGGCATGCATTCCTCCACCACCACCATGAGTGGTACCGAGCCTTCAGGATGGGTGGAAGGTCGTTTCTACAGTGTAAACTTAGATTATACCAGGTGCCTGAGACTTCAGTAATCTTTGTAAGAACAGTAAACTTCCGGGGGTCACACTTGTGTATGTGTCTAACTGTGGATGCAAAAGGCAAGCTTCAGACATCAGCCCCTCAGAACAGCACTGTTGGCACTTCGTCCCAGTGTCGTGGCACTGCTCTGGTTTCACACCGCAACAGCTCCTAGCCTGTGCAGGCTTGGACATATTTGCTTCACTGAATGAACCTCCTCCCCTTGTCTGACTGCATGGCCCTGGCTACAAGGAACAGAGAGCATGGTCTAAGCTGTGCTGTGCTTGCCATGAAAAGGAAATGTGGCAGCTCTTCTCATAAACAGGGGAGGAGATCTTGCAACCATTCATAAAGTACGTAAGGCAACGACATGGCTCAACACATCAGGAAAGCTCACACAAATGTTACACCCCTTTTCTGAAAAACATGCTTAGTCTTGAAAGAGAAACACAACTTGACTCCAACTCAGATAGGTGATCCAAGACTTACGTCCTCCTTAATATCTGCCTCTGTCCACATCTTCAAAAACAACCAGTCTTTTGGCATTTATGAATCCAGCTATCACCTGACCCTTCACTTTACAATATTGCTAGAGGAGATGATTAGTTAATGGTAGTGGTAGATCCAACACTCTCAAAGAGATAATCATGCCGTTACTTGAACCCTAAGCCTATGTACTTTCTCTTTGCAACAATCAAGTATTAATTCAAGAAACTAGCATGACTAGCTGCCTGAGCTATGAGCAATCATGTTCCTATTACCATGTTTCATGCAAAAAAGATCAGAAGAAAGGAATTTGAAGAATATGACTCTGCATATTCATCCATTTCTGACTGCTGAATGAATGCTTATCTAACTTTAAAACTTCCCCAATTTTGGCAAGACACACAAGCAGTATGCAAAACATTTGTGAAAGAGGAAGCCCACTCAGACTTTACAGACAGAGAGAACAAAATGAGGCAGAGCCCCCTTTCTCACACTTGGTACAATACATCTGGTAGCAGCCTACTTGGCAATGCCCCTTGCAGGCATACCCTCAGACTGTGACACAGAGCAGCACCAAAAACACCTTTCAAGTGAGCAATGGAGAGCATTCTACAGTGAGGACAGGGACATGCCCTACACTGCTGCAGGCTCATGCCTGCACATGTTGAAATTAAGCCCACCGCTTTACACAAAAACCTGGAAAGCACTCCACTGAGGAATGCTAAAGATATTTAGCAAAAACTTTATCATCTTGTGTTGGTATAAACAATGTTCTGGTTGTTTTATTTTTGACAGTAAAACCATTAGAAATGATGCTATGACTGGAAATCTAGACAGCATTTCGTGTTCAAGGATTCTGAATTTTAGTATTTTGCCTATTGCCTCTTTTATGGGAACTATTAACTGTAATGTAAGCCCAAAATGTTAAAAGCAGTATACAGATCTAAGGATTCTTTCACACCAATCAGAAATAATTTCTAGCTGCACTTCAATGAAAAGGCTTTTACCTTTTGTTACAGTGGAAACTCACTTATCTGCTGTAGCATAGGACATCTGCATAGATTTGTTTCTTATTAACAGTATTGGCAAACACAGAGTTAACACATTTCTGCCAAAGATATCTGCAGTTGTTGGAATACCAGCTTCTAAGAAAATTACAAGTTTAAGTATTCAGTTAAACCAAAGTTACAATTTAATTAACATACCAGTAGAATATTCAAAGATGATGTCATCTCATCATTCACACTGCACTTGGAGGCATAAAGGAAGATACTCTGAGCTGACTCACAAGCAACCTAGAAATACCATGACTGCAATCTCTAACGTGCTGGAAAATGCTAGCATATGAAAGGCCAATCTGTGCTTTTAAGAGAGTTTTGTTTCTACTGTATTTAAGCTCTAGTTTCACTCCCTTCCTGAATGTGTAACCAATTGTGCATACACAGAAAATATAACTCAGCACTGATAAAAAAGGCTTAATTATTTAATTTCAAAATTTTAACTGCCTATAGAGAAATCATGGAGAACAACGTCAAATATTCACTATCACACTTTCATTGGTAGTCTTTATCAAATACTAAGGTTAACCTAAAATGCAGAGTTAAATGGTATTTTTTTTTCCCCTGTGATTTCGCTACACTCTCTCCCTGAATTGTCTAGTCAAGTCAGTTTGTGTGGGCTGTGACCTCTTAGTTCTCTGCAGGCCACAAGATCATGACCTTATGAAAATTGTTTCTCTTTTTTCTGCCACTATGAATCATATTCTTAGGTTAGTGGAAAAGAAATTTTAAAAAGAGTTATCACTATTTTTGGAAAAACCCATTCAACAATCAGATCAGAACAGAAAAGACAATTTGCCTATCATTAGCTTGTATATGTATATTGTAAAGATCTTCTGCTCTAAATGGCAAACTGAAAAGAAAGGCTAAATGTTGACTTGCTTTTATGAGCCAATTCTGTACATCATCTCACATGGCAAGTAGCCACTGACAAAAGACAAGAGTAGCTTTGTATGTCAGCATCTAGAAGACATCTACTAACACAGAAGACTAAATTGCTGAGAAAATCATAGAATCATAGAACAGCCTAAGTTGGAAGAGAACTTGAAAGATCATCTTGTCCAATCCTTCATGGGAAAGGAAGGCTAGATGTGATTATTTAGCACTCTGTCCAATTGCAACTTGAAAACCTCCAGTGATGGGGACTCCACTACACCCCTGGGAGGTTGTTCCAGTGATTAATTGTTCTCACTGTAAAAAATTTCTTTCTTAAATGAAGATGAAAGCTCTCCCAGTGCAACTTATACCTGTTGCCCCTTGTCCTCTCCATGTGGCTTCTTGTGAAGAGAGAGCCTCTGTCCTCTTTGTAGCTGCTGTTGAAGTACTGGAATATTGTGATGAGGTCCTCCTAAGCTTTCTCTTCTATAGGTTGAAAAGGCCTAACTCTTTCAGACACTCCTCACAAGGCACATCCTGCAGCCCTTTGCTCGTCTTTGTGAACTCTCTGTGGACTCTCTCCAGTCTGTCCGTGGTTTTTTTTG
Organism: Cariama cristata; assembly: GCF_000690535.1. Classification (NCBI taxonomy): domain Eukaryota; kingdom Metazoa; phylum Chordata; class Aves; order Cariamiformes; family Cariamidae; genus Cariama; species Cariama cristata. Next base: position 51,899 of record NW_009636318.1, on the reverse strand, counting down.
AATTGTGGGCACCAGAACTGGACACAGTATTCCAGGTCTAGCCTGAAAAGTGCTGAGTAGCGTGGGATGATCACATCTCTGTTTCTGCTAGTAATGCCCCTGAGGATGCAGCCCAGGATCTGATTTGCCTTCACTGCTGCAGTGCCGCACTGCTGATTCATGTTCAGCTTGTTGTCCACCAGGATCCCCAGGTCCCTTTCAGCAAGGCTGTTCCCCAGCCACACAGACCTTAGCCTGTACCAGGCTCTTTGGTTATTTCACCCCAGGTGCAAGACTTTCCACTTGCCTCTGTTAACTTCATACTGTTCCTGCCAGCCCACTCCTCCAGCCTGTCTGGGTCTCTCTGTAGGATGGTTGGCTCTCCCTTCTGACATGTCGACCTCACCACGCAGTTTAGTATCATCATTTACTAAAGTAAAATTAACAACAATCCAGAGCAAGAGCCCCATGGTCTTCTCACACTGCTGTCTCCACACGGAATGTTCAATGAGTTCAGGGCTTAGAGAAGTTGAACAGGAAGGCTCTGCAGAGGGCCCTGGACAGGCTGGATAGATGGGTCAAGACCAATGGCATGAAGTTCAACAAGAACAAGTGCTGGCTTCTACACTTTGGTCACAAAACCCCCATGCAGCATTACAGGCTGGGGGAAGAGAGGTTAGAAAGCAGCCCAGAGGAAAAAGACCTGGGCATGCTGGTTCACAGTCAGCTGAACATGAGCCAGCAGTGTGCTCAGGTGGTCAAGAAGGCCAACGGCATCCTGGCCTGTATCAGGAATAGTGTGGCCAGGAGGACCAGGGCAGTGATCGTCCCCCTGTACTTGGCACTGGTGAGGTCGCACCTCGAGTGCTGTGTCCAGTTCTGGGCCCTGCGCTTCAAGAAAGACCTTGAGGTGCTGGAGCGAGTCCAGAGAAGGGCAACGAAGCTGGTGAAGGGTCTGGAGCACAGGTCTGATGGGGAGCGGCTGAGGGAGCTGGAGGGGTTTAGCCTGGAGAAGAGGCGGCTGAGGGGAGACCTTATCGTTCTCTACAATGACCTGAAAGGAGCTTGCAGCGAAGTGGAGGTCGGCTTCTTCTCCCAGACAACTAGTGACAGGACAAGAGGGCATAGTCTCAAACTGTGCCACAGGAGGTTCAGGCTAGAAATGAGGAGGCATTTCTTCACAGAAAGGGTGGTTAGGCATTGGAATGGGCCGCCCAGGGAGGTGGTGGAGTCACCACCCCTGGAGGTGTTTAAGAAAAGACTGGACATGGTACTTAGTGCCGTGGTCTAGCTGACACGGGGGTGTTGGGGCAAAGGTTGGACTCAATGATCCCAGAGATCTCTTCCAACCAAATCAATTCTGTGATTCTGTAAACATAAACACCACGCCTGGAACCCAATCGCCCACACTATGGCATTCCCAGGACTTTCCACAGCCCTGGCAACTATCTTCGCTGCCCGTCCCTCCCCACAGCCCACCTGCCAGCTGCATTCCAGATTCCTACCAGTTCATGCAATATAACAGTTAATGAAACGTCTACAACCACGGCTGTCTTGTGGGATAAATCTCACCCATCAGTGACATGATGCAGGTCCTCTTCTGTATAGCTGTGTCACATGCTTCCATATTTTTTTTCTTTGTTGTTAACAGACAATTTGGAAAATTATTCCTGGGGAACCATCTGCCACCTCCATCATCATAGCTTTGAAGAATACTATGTAGCCTTTATCATGCCTTCATCAGATGATGTCCTAGCTGATGCCAGGAGAGCCTCATCTGCTTGTCTCAGCTCAAGAAACTTCCAAGCTATGTTCCAAAGGTTACGAAATCTAAGAAATGTAGGCAGATTCACAACCTCCATAAACAAAAGTTAGCTCATGTCCCCTGTTCCCTGTCCTATCACAGGATGGTCCTGGAATGGTAACCAAAAGGTAAAAACCTGTATTTCAAAAAAACGCATAGGCAACTGTGATGCCTTATGACTATGGAGAGATTAGGAGAAGCATTTAGACCAAAGTTCTGTGATGACCAAACCCATGTATTTTTGGATCATAGTGTCTTTCCTCCTCCTTCTCTCTGTTCTTTTAAAATACCAGTAGCAATCCCCAAAAAACCAATCACAAAAACTACTCCTAATTTGTGCAGTTCTCAAGTTGTCTGGCATTTTAAGCAATAAAATAATGTTTTACATCCAACAACTCTCTAGCAAAAAACACCATTAATGTTAACGCAGCTATATTAAGAGGATTCGCCCCAAAACCTTTGGTTATATTCTGAAGGCAAAACTGGTATTATTGAGCACTGGTTTTATCTTCATTAGTTTCTTCTTTACTAGCTTTACCCTTTTTTTTTTTTTCCCCAGCTCCACTTCAGTTACCGTATATAATCACAGAAATTTATTTTACATTCAGCCTTTATATTGTTCCCTGGCCCCTTTGGGCTGCTTCTAGTACCTCCCTATTCACTGTTCCAGAATATATTATAAAAGAAATTTTGGCCAACTGCTCCCACAAGAGTGGGCACTTGCCAATGCCTTGCGTTGATCTAGCTGAATGAAGGAAGGGGACTCTATTTGTGTTTCCCTCATGCCCGATGAACAACGCCACCTCAAAGGAATTGCTTTCAAGTGCTTTATTTTGACTATGGTAATTCAACTTCTGTTTTTGTTGATTTCTTTTTGCCTTACAAAGTTATAAAGTTTGCCTTTGGAAAAAAAAAACTCTGAAAGAATTAAATTGATTAGAACTGGCTCTCAAATGACCTGGTAAGGGCTCTTCTAACTCAAATCTTATTTGCTGTGGCATCATCAGTTAATATGCAGAGCGCAGTTTCAGCTCATCCTCTCGTACACACTGTACATGCACACAGTTTGCACCGTTGCACCAGGAATTAGAATGTATGCACCTACAAATAGCACAATGCTTGTGCAAAACCTAAAGTCAATTAGGCTCATCCATGCTACTTAAATGCATAAAGAAGACACCAACTGAATTTAGCTTGCTCTCTATTGCACACAGATTAACAGGCTGGTGACCACTTCAGTACTAGTGCAGCTATTTTGTAAATGCTTTAATACTGCAGTATCCCACATTTAAGTGCATGTACTGTGATTTTGCAGTTGAAATCAAGAAATCAGCTTAAAACAAGTATCTGATATGACCAGAAAGGCGGCTGAAAGACACAGAAATGCACTGATGTGAAGTCAAGACACTTAAGAACTATGACACCAGTTAATTAAATGTTAAACTCAGTGGTAGTCATTTGGGGTTTTTTGTCCTCTTTTTGTTTCACAGGGTATCATTATTCTATTGCAGAAATGTTTTTCTTTTAGCAACCACCATTGTGTGCAGTAGGTTAGTCTCAACCTGGTTGACGAAATATTTCATAATTTACAAATATTTTTTTGGTGGCTTTTTTCCACACATTTATGTGGAAATGTGGCTTTAATGCCACAAGTAATGCCACTACTTCCACCTGCAAGAAGCCAGGTACTTTCCTAATATTCCCCAGAGTGCTGTACAAACAAACTGTACAGAAGGCAGGCTCCTATCAAAAGCCAGATTGTAGAATATAATGCAGACAGGTTGGAAACATGCAGCTTGTAGTTATACCTATAACAATAACTTAGAAGAGATATTGCAGAATACACAGAAATCAATGATAATAATTGACAGAGAATTCTTATACAGAAAATTATGTTACCTGGATCTTTCTTTGTTCCCCTAACTATTTTGAGCTGAAAAAGCACTTAATAAGAAATGTGGGACGTAGGATTAGAGTGTGTTACAATATGATGACTGGACGTAGAATCCTCACAGTTTTGTTTCTCATGTTAATTTTAAAATATTTTGTGTTTGTTTTCATTCTGGCTTTACTTTCTCCAGTCCTGCATGCCAATTGATGACAAATCTCACCATTTCTGGGCCAAATGGATAATACAGCTGCACAGGAGTCATCAGAGTACTTTCAAAAGTATACTGTGCTGTCATACCTCCATGCCGTCTCATTCTAGGTAACAGCAGAGGCGAGCTTGCAGCCTCAGCGAGAACATTGCCTCTGGCATATTCAACAGGATTTGGTAACGTCAAGGAAAGATTATTCTAGCAGGACAGGCAAGCCTGGCTCTTTTCTCCAATGTTACAAATAAATGGTGAAACTGCATTATGAGTTTTGTATTACTTTTATGAAACTGTCTTCAAGAAGACCACCGAAATTGACAAGTGCTATTGTCAAGGTTTTACACATGAAGTTCTGGGGGATTATGGTTTGGTTAATGCACAAAAGAAGTCAACAGGGATTTCCTGTTAACAAGGAACAGAATTGCAGTATTCAGAATGCTATGCCAGTACTTCAAACATTGTCTCATCCTTCCCATGTTCTTTGATTGCCTCTCCTTTAGCATTTGGAAGCAAGAGAGGATAAAGGCTAGCAAATCAGCCTTCAGGTGCCAGCAAAATAATTTTGGGGCAGAGACATAATACTTGTTCTGGGACAACTCCTCAAAGCTCCATATTTCTTTTGATAACAACCAGGGTTTTTTTTCTTATTGATTGCTTTTTGTAATCAAGCTTACAAAATAGAACTTCCCTCAAATGATTCTTCCAACTAATCTGATAGAAAACTAACCTTGTTATATTTATTGACAGAACACTGAAATAAATATTATAGGTCTAGAGGGAATGTTTCAGTTCATTGATTATTTTTTTTTCCTAAGGAAATAACAAATGCACTGTATTCCCCTTGGCATATTATGCTGGGAATAATCTGAAAAAATGCTTACCTTGTTCAAAACGCATCTCAAAACCAACTTCTTCCAGTCCCCAAAGAGCAGACACCCTTTCGAATAAATCTGATCCTGAGCAAACAAGCAATTTGCAATTTTAATTGTTTGCAGAATTCTCCTTCTGTGCTTGTTCAGGAAATTAAAAGAAACCAGTTCATGCTTTTATCTGCAGCAGTGAGAAGATGTGAAGTTTGTGGGGATGTAATTTGTTTCTTATGGAATGAGCAGCACTCAGAATCAGCTATTGGTAGTTTAATACATTTCACTGAATCTTTCAGTATCCTTCACTACTTGCTCCTAGTAGACTGCTTCTTCCAAGGCTTGTAGTCAAAACACTAACCTAGCCAGTATCCATACTGCTCATAACTCTGCTCTGGAACTTTACAGTAGGATCACTCATTTTGCGGAGAGTAGGATGAATAATAAATAAACTAAGAATTTTGTTACCAAGGAGCAGAAGGGTACAATGGAAAAGTGCTGAGGGCCCTTGCATGTAGGGGAAGAAACTATTTGAAAAATTATGCATAGGTCTGAAGAAAAACATATAAAGCTGAACAGAATTTTGCTCAGTTTTGCTAAATATGGTACTTGGTCTGAAAAAGCTTTTCACAAATAAGGCAACACTCAGATGCTTAAATGAGATCATCTCTCTTCCACAGCATGAATTGAAGAGCCATCACACACAAATAGTCAAATGGTCTCTTTTGCAAGATTTATAGGCAACACACCAGATTCAGTCAAATAATCTCCTAGGGCAGGTTCTCTGACTTCCTAAAGACAATAATTTGAAATAATATGAGATGATAAATGCAAATGCATTACAGTGCAATGCCACAAAGCTCCCCAAAACACTGTCACTTTCATTATCCAAACAGCCTGACGTTACCTATTTCACTATGAGGACCTAAAAAGACACTAATTTTTTTAGAGGTTTTAAAACCTGAAACTAGACCTTGGAACAGAAACAAACAGAAAAAAACCTAACCCAAACAACCAAAGGATACTACAGTTAAAGACTATACCACATGTGAAAGCACACTGCAGAAATGCTACAAGCTGCATATCAATTTTATTTACCTTGAGGGTCCCTCACTGAGTCAAAGGCATTGCTAAAATTGTGAGGAAGCTTTCTGTGATTAGAAGACCAATGCCTAGTTTGACCAGAGATAGAATATGACTAGAGTCCTCCCACAGGACCAAGCATGAACCTCATCTGTGTATGGCTTCTAGCTAAAGAGCATTGCTACTGAAAGTAACTTATTCCTTGCCAGGGGTTATATCCAGTGTCTTTCTGTGGACATCACGTATACAGACTTCGTACACTACTGAAAAAAGAGACACATGAAGCCTTCTGGATAGTATCTGTTCACGAAGAACTACAGGATTCTTTTCAGCTCTGTTCACTGTTAGAGCTTTACTTACTTATTGAGCATGCAGACTCAGAATTCTTGCCGCAAAAAATTGTTTTGTACAAGTTTTGCAGTAATAATGATTTTTTCCCAGCATGCTGTGTTTTGACTAACCTTGGAGAGTACTTTTGAATTTACACTATCTATGACTGTGTTATATGTAGATTAATCCACTGCTTTTGATGCAATTTTCCCTACTGTCATTGTACAACTATTCAAAAGAATAACACTTATGAAGAAAGGAAAACAAAAAGTACCTCTTATTGGCAAAGATGCTGTCATTCGGTGTTCATGGTTCCTGGTTACCCACTAATTGTCCCTCACTGGAGATGCATATGGTTTTCCCAAATATTGGTGAAGGCTCTTTTAACGGTCCCAGCAAAAATGTTTTGAACAGAAACACAAGCATAGTTTCTTTCTGCTGGCTGTCTTGTGTCTGTTTGCTCAGTGTGTACACACATGTGGACAGGAGAATGCCCTATATTTCTCAAACATTTCCATTTAAGACAGCACAGTCTCTTTGCACTGTGTTATTTGTACTTCAGAATGTGGAAGGTTAGTTTAGGAAGAAATGGAGAACTGTATGGTCACTGTTTCTAAAACTCTTTTCTGATCCTTAAGTAAAAGATTACAGTCCTTCTCATGAGCAGTATGCAAACTTGCTTCATATACTGACTTGAGCATATATTGACTATCAGTGCATAACAGTATACAGTATCCTTTGTAAAAACAGAAATCCTTCAGGATCTATGCATGACCTTTTAACATCTTTACTGGAAAACAGAGAACAGAATAGTTCCAGTTGGAAAGGACCTGCAACGATCATCTATTCCAACTGTTATCTGGTCTGATAACAAACTTTAAAAGGAAAGTGTTACAATCAACTTATACTTCGGGCCTTGCACACTGCCACCTCGTGGTAATTGAGACCCACATTGTAAAACTACATGAGCCCCAACCACTAAACGTCCTCTTAAAACCTGAATATGAAAAGGCAACAATATTTCCTGGCGTCACCTCTTAGAAACATCAATAAGCCAGAATAAGCACGTAAGTTTTACAAACTCTAGTGTTGCTTTCTACTTTAAAGGAACTGCTCTTGTTGCCTATTGTAGTGGCTGCACAAAAGACCAATTCACTAATTTCTGGCATTTCCATATACAGACAGCATCGGTCTATAAATTCCTACAGTACCACTCATGACAGAGTCATTAAGAGGGCTGTATACTGAAAAGTAGACCATAATTTAAAATGCTATTTTAGATAAAGCTAAATTGAAGCAAGGCAGTCAAATGACTTTTCCAAACTCCCAGATGGGTAGAAACGGAAATAGGAACCACTGGAGCTGACTATGGTAACATTTACTAGACCAAACCTACATTAACTACAGTGAATTTGAAATCTTCACACTGGAATAAGGACAAGACACTTGCTTTTAAGGAAAAAAAAGAGCAGGAATACCTCTAGGAAACTGAAAATCAAGCATTGCTACATCTCCCCGCATATGCTGAAGTCCTTCCAAGGTAGCACTAATACCCTTTTGCTTGCTGGCATGCTCATCGGTGAAAGCACTGTCACTACAGCAGAGGGTTGCATTAGTCTGGTGGCTAATCCATTCTCCTGCACTGCAGTAGCAGCTTCAGAGCAACACTGTACATAGATGCAGTATAGTGACATCAGCATTTATGTTGCCCCTGTAAATTAGGGACAGAGGACATAGGCATGTTTTACCTGCACGATGCTGTGCTTTGTATCATACCAAGTCAGACAAATCAGGATGTGGATTTCACTCTGCTTAGCTCCTCAGACCATACTCTACACCACTGTATCACATGTACTGATTAATGCAGTTCCTTTGTACATAAGAACAGCTGTTGACAATGACATCTTAGTGAAATCTTGGAGAAGAGCTCTTAAAAATCTGTGAAAATATGAAATAGAGACTAAAACTAATGAAGGAGACTGGAGAACTGTTCAAAAGGGGTCTGTCCTAATATCAGTGCCAGTAGCAATAACAGCAAAATCAGGAAATACGTAAGAGTGAATATACCAAGCCAAACCAAAGTTGCATACAACCCATGACTACATGTCTAACAGATTAATAGCACACACACAAGAAAGACTGCAATAACCACAGAAACACTGCTTCCCCATGACACTTCCCAACCTCCAGCAATCTGGTGCAATTCCTTTCCTTCAGGAACTGGTCCGTTCATTTTTGAAAACATACGGACTTTGAATTGAGGTAAAAGAGAACAGAGGGATAGGTTCCCATTTGGTGTGAATTGGCATAATTCCATGGACTCCATGGAGGTACACAGGTCTGCAGCAGGTAGCGAACTGGATCAGTGTGTTCAACAAGGACAATTTGCACTTTGTATGCGACCAAGACCAACATCTGGGCAACAATATCAATTTAGGTATGTATCTCAAAGGTAATTCACAAGAGTTGTTCAAATGGTAAAAAAGACAGCTATTTCTACTTTTTTTCCTGTTTTGAAAATGTAGCATTGAGGACAAGTCAAATATTTTTTGCAATACTTTTTCTAGTAGTAGTTTTGGGGTTATGTGAATTTCTACTTGCACATGGACCTAATCACACTGCTGCACGTTTTGCTTTCTAGAACCTCGGGTAATTGGCAGCACAAGGCAACTCTTTACAATGTAATACCTTATGCTGGGCCACCAAACTGTGAGACCACACAGTTGATCACTCAGCTACCAGGAGCTGACAGACTACCCTGAAAATTGGGGGCGGGGTAAGAAAGAAAGAAAGAAAGAGGGGGAGGGAGACAGAGAAATACATTTTTAAAGATAACCTGGAGGCAAATATAATATTTATACTTATTTATCCTTACAGCACAATCATAAGCCCTAAAACATGTCTAATGAGGTAGAATTGCAAAATGGCCATGAGTCCTACTTACTTGGCTTCTTAGTGGTCTCTTAGCAGCCACATGGATCTATATTTTTCAACTACGTGACTGCTGCAGGCAAAATTCCTATAAGTAAAAGTGAGAGTCACAGCAAGTCCTTAACTCCCAGTGGTATTCATCCACAAAAATGCCAACCTAGGAAAAATGAGAAGACAGACAAAAAAAGTTGCAGGGGCAATTAAGCACTGCAGACAACTGTACTTAATGCTTGGTTCACATTTGCAGGGCATCCTCTGCTCAAGTGAACTTTCATTCACAGCTTTCCTCAACTCTTTGAATGGCCTCAACTTGTCAAGCCTTCATAAAGAATCAGAAACATGAAAGAAATCAAAACATGCCAGAGAGTTCTACAATGTCATCAGAGGAATGAGCGCCAGCTTCATCAACATTGTATTTTCCACCTGTCATTTTGCAGATACCAGCCTTATTTCAAGCCCCTTTAGAAAGTACCTGACACTTCGTAACAAATCTGGATTTTTCTACTGATGTAATCTAATCTGTACATTAAACTAGATGCTGAGTTAGAACCTTAGAGGTTCTAAGGTGACCAGGCTAACTATCATGGTTTCCAAAAGATCATCCCAGATTCCTAACGTGCTGAAAACATTTCCTTTGTCTGAATGTCCTGATTCATAGAATCATAGAATAGTTTAGGTTGGGAGGGACCTTTAAAGGTCATCTACTCCAACCCCTCTGCAGCGAGCAGGGATATCTTTCAACCAGATCAGGTTGCTCAGAACCCTGTCCAACCTGACGTTGAACGTTTCCAGGGATGGGGCATCTACCACCTCTCTGAGCAACCTGTTCCAGTATTTCACCACCCTCATTGTAAAAAATTTCCGCCTTATATCTAGTCTAAATCTACACTCATTTTGTTTAAAACCATTGCCCCTTGTCCTATCCCAACAGACCCTGCTAAAAAGTTTGTCCCCATCGTTCTTACAGGCCCACTTTAAGTACTGAAAGGCTGCAATAAGGTCTCCCTGCAGCCTTCTCTTCTCCAGGCTGAACAACCCCAACCCTCTCTTCATAGGGGAGGTGTTCCATCCCTCTGATAATTTTTGTTCTTTCTTAAATGTCCAATTTTTAGATGTCAGATTTGCAGCACTTTAGAACCAAAAAAATTCCCACAAAAAAAAAAAGCTACCTATAAGGCATCTTTGTCATCACAGAAGTATGAGGGTCCGAGCTAAGCCAGCTAAACACCACTTACTTACTGGACACCAAAACTTTTGCTGTGGTTCTGAGGAGCTGTGGCTTCCAGCAAGAGCAGAGAAAATTGCAGTTGTTTCAGAATATTTGGAGGTAGTGATGAACATGTCCAACTACCTCAACATAGGCACCAGAACTGGGGAAGTTTGGCTCAAAGATTAGTTCTGTAGATTAATTAGCTCTGCAGTGATTAATTCTTCCTTTTCCAAACATCTAAAAATTCTCACCTATTCTTAAATGAGTTTTCAGACATGTTTTAGCTTGGCAATTCAGATATTCCATGCATAGGTATCGCACCCAGCTGATCAGGTGATGGGTACATATGTGCATTCCCAAAACAAACTTTCAAATGAGGAAGCAGTGTCAGAAAAAAGGGGGAGCAACTTTCAGGACACTGTAATATGGTCATAGTAATAAATCACTTATAGTCCCCCAAAAAACGCACTTTGCAGGCTGAAATTAGAAGCATAAGGGAAAAACTTAAACCCTCAGCTGGAGAAGTTACTGACACTTTTAGTTGTTACTGTTTGAATATCTTCAGAAGTGACTCTCAAGTCTGATGCTGCCATGACATGTGAGAAGTCCCAAGAGGCAACAGTTCTGACAAACTGTCAGAGCCATGAACACCCTCAATTCCAGCCAAAGTACCACAGGTGCTAAGCACTAATGCACACAAAAGTAGCACTTCTCTCAGTCTCTGCACTAAAGGGTTTATGTGACTTGTTTTCCTCATTGCATTACAATCTTTGTTGTAGGTTCAGATACATAAAATATAGAACTTAGTTCCTACTAAATGCTGTAGAAGACAGCGTGAAGCCACTTTTAAAACTATTATATGAATGACTCATTCACATTATTTTGGAATAGACAGCCTGAGATTATAGAAATAGATCCCCAAGAGGTATTGTGTCATAATGCTGTGCACTGAAAAGATGCATTCTAATCACCATTCATACTTGGTGTCACAATTAGATTTTGTAATCAGTAAACCTAATACCTTTTAAACTTACTCTGATATTGCAGATTTCTCTCTGTTTCCCATCCAATTTATCAGACTTTTTTACAAGGCAGTAAGAATAAACTTTACGCTTTCTCTTTGGAAAGAAACAAAAGTGTTCTCCTCCTCTTTGAACATTATTTTTTAGATGTATTTATGTAACTAAAAAATAAAGATAACAGAGAACTTACATTATGCTGATACAGAGTTAATTTGGTGTCGGCTTGAATTCCTGTGAGGTACAAGATGACCTGTTGTGTAATGTAACAGCCTGAAACTGAGTGCTGTTTTATAATGCTATAATTAAAGAAATACCTAACTGTTTCATGGGATATAACAAATCAGCCTTTTACATTTATTTGTGACCTGCTGTAGAAAACAGAGTACTACAAGTCTGGAGCCAATAATTTAGCTTAATCTGCTTGATTCACCCACTGTGTCTTTCACTTCTAAGACATAATTTCAAATCTAGCCTAGATCAAACTGACAGAAAATCTTTGTGATCTGAGTCATGGGAAAGGTCACAGTTAAAGAATTTCCTAAGCTTTAGTCTGACTTGAACCACAGCAGCACATAATACGGAATAAGTAACAGAGTCACAACACCTATAGCCATGAAATCTCCTAGTATCCTTGATCTTCCTATGCAACGTAACATTACTGACTGGAATCCTAAAAATCTTCTAATGAAGAAAAAACATGCAGCTCCACTACAGACACAAACCCACTTGTTCTCAGATGCCTTTTCCGCTGGCCGCATGGCAACTGGATGGTTTGGTAGGGTTAGATGTTGCTCATCTGCTGTTTCCCCACACACTCTGGAGGTCCTCATGTACTTAACTTGTGACATTACCACCTGTGTCTGGGGAGCTGACCTTTTCAAGCCAGAATGGCTGGCAGCTGTGACACAGGTTACATCTCTTCAGTGCAAAGTCTGTGACAGTCACTTGACCCTCCTTAGCAGTCAGTGAACACACTGTCTGTGGACAGAAAGGGGAAAATGAAGCCTCTCTGCTTTGTGGATTCCTCACCCTATATACACTAAGCCATTTATCTTCGCCTGTGTGCCCCACATACAGTCATATTTATGTACCTGTGGGGGCTGTAAGGAGCTTATTTATTATTTGTTTTCATTTAATGATCTCTGTCATTCTCCCCTAGGAATACCCATATGCACTATGCAAATCATATTAAGCCCCTGGCAATAGTGAGAATGCCGTGAGCAGTAATATCTGGTATGTTAGCTCTTTGAATGTAGTCAACTTGGTTACTGAACCAATTCCTCCCCTGCACTTCCCCCCCCCGCCCCCGCCGGCACCTTCAGTTGCTGACAGTGTCATTCCCGTCCCTGACTTACAGTCTTTTCTAGGAACTAGTTAGGGCTTGCTCCAGGCTCCCTTTCCTCCTAACTGTAGCACTGAGGCCAGTGATTTCCAAATGGTGGTCTGTGAACCCCCCTGTCTCTACAGAAAGCAGACTGTTTTGTGTGCTGAGAGCTCACAGTGTCACATCAGGAGAAGAAAAGTATATTCAAACACTTTTCTAGAAACTGTCTTTAATTTAGGCAATGACCTTTGACTGGATATGGGCATTGTATGATCAAATATCTGAGGCAAGATGGTGAAAGAAGAGGTCAACAAATGATAATTAACCCCTATGATAAAACACCATCCAGAGTATGGAGAGAAGATGTGAGAATTGACAAGAATTCCTTCTCTCTAACCACAACATTTCAGAAACTTCGGGACAGTGGATTGAGCATGAGACTTAGAAATGTGTGTTTCTTCGCAATGATGACTTCTATAACCTTTGCCAATTCACTTAGCCTTTTCAAATCACATTTTCATATCTGTGATCCAGGGATAAAAATCATGAGTCACCACTATAAAAATCAAGGAGGTCTGAATTGCAAACAAAACCATGATCATAGTAAGAAGCACTGCTTTTTTTAAGGGAAAAATTTGATGTTTCTCATAACCTCTTGTCACGAGCTTTATAGCGCCCACAGTGTGATAGCCTTGCTAAAAGGCAGCTCTAACAAGTCAAATAGCACTTTCAAATGCATTATTTTGAAAATATATACTACATTTCAACTTATCCTTCATTATACTTATCCCTGTCTCCTTTTAGCTCTCTGCATTGCTGCTTTGCTATTCTAGTCCACATGATCTGCACTTTGATTAATTAATTTATTCTGATTATTTTAACTCCTTTTTCATTTTTCCATATTCTTCTTCCTTGATTTTTCTTCCCTTGTCTCCCTGTCAGTCTTTTCTCTGTACCTCTTTCTATTTCTGCTCTCAAGTAATTGTTTTTCTTTTCATCTCTGCTTCTTCCATTTATTATCTTCATATATGGAAAAACATACACTAATACCTCCAGGGAAAATAATACACAATGCAGACACTCAGTGAGAGAGAGAAGATCCAAAGAAGCTGCAGTGCTGAAAAAGATCTAGCAGAGACAGCAAACTGAAGATTACATATGGTTTTGCAAGAAGATCCGACTACAGAAAAGGCTAATGAAATCTTGTCAACATATGCAGAGGCATCACCTTGTGTTACAGACCAGAGAGATTTAAACCCAGCCTTATAGGGATTTCTTGTTAGCTCATATGGAATACTGCATTAGGTTGTATGTAATATGTTGCCTCAGCAATACACCTGTCTATCCAGGTACTTACATAGACTGTATCACCAATATTCACTACAGAATTGACAACAACCTAAAGGGAATTCAGAGAAGATCAGCAGAAAAACAACAAGAAGTTGAAAGGACAACTGCAAAAAATGATGGAAAATGTTGAATAGCACTCTTAGCTCGGTCAGGAAAGGATTAATGTGGTAACTATACAACATACCTGGTTATCAAGGAGGGAGAAAGGCATTTTCACACCATACACAAAGAGATAAAATGAAAACAGGATAACCTAGGCTAAATTTAATTAAAAACTTGAGGCTGTGGAAGAGTCTCTCAGGTGAGAGGCTTGTAAGAGCCATCATTTAGGACTTTAATGGCAAGATACAGATTTTTTTTTTTTTTTTTTTTTTTTTTTTTTTTTTTTTTTTTTCTTTTAATTGTCCCCAGTCATGTGCAGAGATGCTACACTTCAAGAAATGTTTCTGTCAGGAACAGTAACTTTTAGTTTAATTTGCACCCAGATATTAGAATCTCTCTCTAAAATATTTAAGTCAACAAGCGTCTCATTTCAGTGACTTTCTTCTGGATTCACTCTCACAGAAATCAACACAGGGTAAAAACATGGAAGATCTCTTCCATTCAGCAGCAGTAATGTTGTTCGAGACACATGTTCAAACTTGGAGTACAATGAGCTTTATCTGCTATTTGACCATGCTGTAAGTCAGTGTTAATAAAAATATACTATAAATAATTAACAGTAATTTAAATATTCATATGTTGTTAGGGGCAAGGCCTTTTATTAGACAGCTGAAGATACACTAGTGAACCATGACGTATTTCACCAAGGTTAACTTTAACCTAAAAATGCTACCCTAGTGCATAGAGTAACAAGACACTAGAATGGCCACCAGACAGTTTGCTAATATATAGCTACAATATTCTTACTTGATAAACTACAGTTTCAGAAATGGTTGATTCATATGAGCAAGCTTTAAAAATACTGGAAGCATTCATTTAATTTGACTAATGCTGATACTATGCATTTATATCTTAAAAAACAACAACAACAAAAAACCCCAAAAAACTAACCAGAAAAACCCAAAACCCCAACAGCATTCTTTCTTTTTTTATCCAGGAAAGCGATTTTTCTTCCACAGCATTGGAAGTGTCACCTCAAATTGTCACTTGAAGGTAGAATTGCTCCTGAGCCAAATGATACTGTATATAACTGCAAACATAGTCTCCCCCAGGTGACTTTAGGAACTACGGTTTCCTTTTCTGTAAGTGTTCAGATATGTAGCTTGGCCTCTGGAGCTGAACAGAACGCCAGTATTGAGTGTATGCTCTCCTACCCATATGCACACGTAACTTGATATTAACATGATCCATACCCACACAGTGATAAAACTAAGCAAAAAAGTCTTAGTCTAAACATAGAAATGATGCTGGAAAAAGCTCTATGAATCTCCCTCTGCATCTAGTTTTACTAAGAGACTCCTCTCCCTGGATGAGTATGCAATACTGACAATGAATTGGATTCAGTGGTGCTATTAACCCCCTACTATGAAAACGCACTATGAAAATGTTCCTAAGTGCTTTGAAAAAAACACAATGAGCTAACAGTTAATTTTTTTAAAACTCTGAAATACAGAAAGTAAAATTTTATAAATGTGAAAAGTCAATGTTCCAATAGCACTGTCAGTTCATTTGCATTTCTCATCTGTAATATGGACTACTCAAGCTTTTCTCATTAAATGAACTGTCTGCTGCCTTTCAGTTCATGTTAAATTTATTTACTAAAGTATACAAGACAGACTTAGTAGTTACAGAAAGAAGGTATGGTTAGCCAGGCCACCCTGTGATACCATTGAATGCTTGGCTTTTGCAAAAAAAAAACCAAAACCAAAACCAGAAAACCAAACTCAGTTACTGAAAGAAATATTTTCACATACTGAAAAAAATAATTTCTTCGTAATACAGTTGCAGAGGATGAGCAGTAATAAGTGCAATCAGGTTTCCAACAAGGAAATTAATCATAAATGCCATCTCCAATTGATCTGGTATGAGTGGTCCAGTGCAGTTCAGCAACGCTGCTCCAGCCCTTGGCATTTGATGGCCATGTGCTCATGTCCTAGTCCTGCACATGAGGACTTAGGGACAAATTAAAAAGTTTGCAGTTCTCACTTCATTTCAGGACTATACTCACCTCTTTACAGTACATCCTATTTGCTTTAATAAGAAGTTAAATACCTGCCATTGATGCAAGTATGGCTGCGCAGTGTCCAAGAAGAGGTAAAATGTGACTTGACATAGATTATCTGTTGGATGTTTTCAAAACAAAGGACTTCTGCTAAGCTTTTCAAAGCAGCTTGTATCAGGAAGCTTTGGGTTTGCCTCTTCCTCTAATTTTTTTCCATGGTAAGACCCCAAGTGCTATGACCTTCTGCACAGAACACAAAGCATTGTTCTTGCAGTTCATTTGCAAGTGTGCAACACTGACAAACAGCATTCAAAGCATCCTTTGGAAATTGGGTCTTTTTTTCCCATTATCCTGCAAGTAAACCAATAGAAGAGCTCATACAGAGTAAACAGAAGGAAGAGCTCACTGTAGAACAGCTGTCTCCACTCACGTGTAGCTGGGTTCATCCTGACAATTTGGCACCACTTCGTACAAACACTGACTAGGGACATCAACTCCTGTTCAGGAATGGAGACAAATCTTTTGCCCCTTTCATATTTGTTCATACATTTCCATTGATATTATTTGTTATGAATTAATTCACAGGTAATCAACAATTTAACAAAGGAACAACACCTCAAAAAGCAGGTTTTGCGCTTACTTCCTAATCCTTATTCTGTTTCCCATTATGTGTAATAAGCATGTATGCATTCTGTATTTGGAGCACACGATTAGTCTATAGTTTGCACAAAGGAAAAAAGAGAGAGAAAATCCAGATTCCATTCCCGAGTTTGCTGCACTAGTGGGCAAAGTACCGTCTGTCTCAAACAGCCCACTCATATAACAGGAATAATTAAACTAGCAACTGACAAAGTTGAATTTGTAAAGCATTTTGAGATCCCTGAATGACCAACACTAGGAAAAAAAAAAGCATACTACTGCAGGGTGAAATATGACAGCCATATGGATACAGGAATGTCATTTTTGTATTAAAAACAAAAGCAAGAAAGGAGGATTATATTACTTCTCTTGAATGGTTACAAAATACTTGTTACCAGAGCTTATGCTGGAAGGTCACAGCTATCCCCTGACAGGCTTGCCTTTCACTGAACTAGTTTTTAAAAAGTAAGTGGGTTCAAGAATCACTTCTTAAAATCAGGTAAGGAGTATTTCCAAGTTCATCTCCTGAACCTGTGACACACCCTTTAAGTCACCTTCCTGGTATTCAAAGCCTCTGTTAAGTCTGCCTTGTTGTAATTATCAGGCAGCCACTGCCTCAGGATAAATCTAATAGACTTTTGGCACTGTCAGATTAAAACTTACCTATCAACTTACTGCAGTGCTTTAGCTCTCCCTAAATCTGTACTAGGGAGAGAATTTATGACCAGGAATAGCATTTTGCAAAATGATTAAAGTTACCAAACATCCATAAAAAGTTGCAGTTGTAGATACCATTTTTTGAAAGTCTGCTTAATTTATGAGAGGTAGAAGGTTTATCGTCATTTGGAGTCCACAGTGATGCAGCAATTTAGCATTTTGCTGAAGTTGTACCCAGCATTTATTTATGATTTTTACATGTTTTTAAATCGCCATGTTTGTAACTGGGGGGGTCTGCATACTGGGAAGGGGGGAGGGGGAAACAGACTCTCCTTATTGTTCCCTACCCTACTGTTAAAACATGAAGAAGGTCATGCTCCTTCTAACAAGACTGTGAAGTATGCAGTGAGCTTCAGCCCTTACTCTAAAAATAGAGTGTCCCTCTCTCCTTTCTGCTGCACCTCCCCCCTCCCCAAGTTCTGCAGTACAATAAAATTAAACACAGATGTAAACTCCTCTGCTGCCAGTCCGACACTGGAGATCCTACATGCTGCAAGGACAATGAACTGCCACATTAACACAAATGGGAAGTGTCGGCCCATTCCCAGCAATGGGAGGCTCTGTCTGACAGACACAAACCAGTGACCTACACATCCATAAAGTAGGGTCCTTTAGCCTTGCAGGAAGTTTAACTCCAGCCCCCTAATGGAAGACATCCTTTAATTCTGCCGTGCCCTTCTTCCCCTTAGATCTCTTCCTGTTTTCTTCTTCTAGATCTCACATCACTTACCTCTCAGTCCACTTCCACCCAGGTATGTACACTTCGAAGCCTGTCAGATGGAAGCACTCCAACAAGCTTATCACGGGATCAGAGAATGGTTGATGTTGGAAGGGACCTCTGGAGGTCATCTGGTCCAACCTCCCTGCTCAAGCAGGGCCACCTAGAGCCGGTTGCCCAGGACAATGTCCAGACAGCTTTTGAATATCCCCCAAGAACGGAGACTCCATGACCTTTCCTGGGCACTCTGTGCCAGTGCTTGGCCACCCTTGCAGTAAAAATGTGTTTCCTCACATTCAAACGGAGCCTCTCATGTTTCAGTTTGTGCCCATTGCCTCTCGTCTTGTCAACGGGCATCAGTGAAAAGAGCTTAGCCCTGTCTTCTTCACATCCTGCCTTCAGATACTTACACATTGATAAGATGACCCCCATCTCAACAGACTCTGCAACATCATCAGGTAAAAAGTAATACTTGCTCTGTTCATTTGCACCTACTGCTTGGTGTGAATAGGCAATCCTGTACACTATCATCTTGCCCTGTACAAGTGGCATCTTTCTATGTTTAGAGATGTATGTATCAAAAGCTAAGAAGCTCTTAATACTGCTTACAGTTCAAGGTTTTGATTCTGCATGCAGGTCAGTTCCTTCCGCACTGTGCGGCAAGTTCACCCTGACCCTTCAATAGACTTTGACAGAGACCTGGAGAGTTTTGATTAAACAAGCAATTAAAGCTACCAACACTGTGCTAAAGAAAGACAATGACAATTGAAATTGAGTCAGAGTAAATGCTGGACATGGAAAATGTGCAAATGCCTGTTTGGAAAATGTTTATTTACTATCTATTGCTTGCTTTAGAAGATGTACTCCCATTTGCAAATTTAGCCAGCTTTAGACATGAGATTAGACATTAGACATCTTGATCATCATCCATGTCCTTCCAGCTGCTCTCCATACAGTTTGCAGCTTGTTAACAATTGAGGTTCTGACAAGCATCAGCACTGCCATGTGCTCATCAAAACTGAACCATTGAGATCTCCAAGGTCAAACTAGTGCAATGCACAGATCTCCAAGCTGAGAGGTGTGCAATGGAGTACAGGGATGCCTCACCTATCTGCCTATCCTGCTATTACCAATAATTTGTTTATCTTATTTTGTGTTAGTTTATTTTGTCATTTTTCATTTTATCAAGCTAGATTTTAGTTTTCAGTTCTAAACACATTAAAGACATTTTGATTTATCTCTCTGAGAAATCCAGTCTCTCTCCCTTGAGCATTATAATTTTCCAGCTTAATTGAATTCTACTTTGTGTTTATGATGTAATTTTAAGAACTCCTAAAAAGAAATTTGAAAGGCTCTTTTTGTTACTTCTGAATTTCTTTTGCAACAGGCAGTGTTTTATCTATGGAGAAGGCTGGAGTTCCTGTCAATTGTAATAAAATCCAAATGCTTCTTAATAACTGGAGTGAAGTCAAAAGGAGCCACAACAATGAGGAACTAGAGATTAGCAGCAGTAATCATGGACTAATTGAAACAATAACCTATTAACTGGTGTCTTGGCAGTCCTTGCAGACACAGGAAGCTATATGTAACTGAAGCTGGCATTACTAAGCATATAGACTTGTCCTTCTTAATGAAATCCTTGTATTGCCAGGAAGAGACCACTTTCCCTTTCTGTGAGAATATAAAATGCTAATCACTGGCATTTAGTTAAGTTTCACCATCAGGAGCACATTTCATGCTAAAGAACTACAAATTAGCTATTTTTTAAAAAAATACAGTTTAGCTCTGCAGCTTTATCATTAACACAGAGATATAAACTCTTGCTCTGTAAGTTAATTATTTTGTTGTCTGAGTTTGTTCCCAGAGTAGGTAGATATCATATCATTAAGATATGGCATGTTTAAGTAATTAAATAAATATTAATAGAGTGAACATGAACATGTCAGCTTCAGCAAAGCAGCTACAGGGAGTGTTTGGAAATGTCACCCCTTTCGAGGATGCCCAACAGTATCAGTCCTTTCCAGCTTATAGCATAGGGCAATTTATTGTATGAGGGAAGCTGTTGCCATTGTGGAGTGTCCACCGCAACACAGGGAACATTTCTGTCACTTGACAGAAATTGAACATCTGCCCTTCTTTCATTCCCCAAGAAAGGAGGAGGCAGATGTTTAACAAATAGCTGTGGCTAGTGCCCTTGGCCATGTCAGCGATCCATAGCCAAACAATTCACTGCAAGACTCTATCTACCTGTGCAAAATACGGTACCTGTTCGCCAATGCAGCTCATACTGGAGAAGAAAGACCTGGCAGAATTCAACCCTTCAAAAATAAACAATCCTTGGAAACAAAAAGTGGGGGAAATTGTTAACATTTACCTCAATAATTCTAGAAAGGGATCCAGCATCAGCACCAGCTGTCCTGCAGAATATCTGTGCCAGAGTTGACAGGCGAGCAGCCTAAAACCTGTACACCAGAACAGTGTATGATGTAAATGTTGTCCATCGTAAAAATCAATGGTTCTTTTGCTAAGTGGTCAATATTTATTTAGCTTTAGCATTGTTTAATTCAATGCATCAATTAAAGATAGTGTAATGTCTGATTTGGTCCCAAGCTGCTGTTTCTGTTTGTCGTTACCTCATCTGTTTGATATCACTCATGTCTTTAAGTCTCTGCTCTTTTGTCCCCTTGCATAACTCAAGGACAGGAGTAATTGACGTGAAACTTTTAAAAATTAATTTCACCGCATATGCCACTAACAGAGAGTGCAAGTCCTCAGAATCATTTATAACTTCATGGTGATTGGCCCTGACAAAACAATACCTTAAAAACTCACGAAAGTAAATTATGGTCCAGGCAAATGGCTGAGTGCGAGCTGGGCCCAAGGCTTGGAGTGCAGCCAGGCAAAAACAAAGTAATGTGCTTTTGATATTAATAACAGAGATGATATTGATCCGTAAGCCAGTGTCACTTCTATGCTCAGGCAAGGAGATTGCTTCAGGCATTTAGTCCACTGAAAGCCACTTTCCATATAGGCCATTTAATTCTGAGAGTCTTTAATTATATGAAATGGAAGCCAGTTAAAGGGCCAGATACCTATTTACTCATCTTAGATATGGGCTGTGATTCAGGAAGCTGTCAAAAAGGTATATAACTCAATTCTTAGATTTCAAAATACAGCTGTCTTTTTATATGTTTATTTCATCTGTGTATTTTTTTGGCTCAGAGCCTGCCAGGAATTTGTAGGTACCTGGACTCAAATTATAGGATGATATTTTTCAAAAGACCTGAAGCTAATCTTCCTGGTTTGTTTGGTTGTTGTTTTTTGTTTTTTTTTGTTTTGTTTTTTTTTTTTTTTTTACACAACAAAAGCAGCAACTCAGATAAGTGAGTCAACATCTCCTACTAAAACACAGCATGCACTAGAAAAGAGACAGTACAGATCTACAGTTTCAAAATACCCTCTGTCACATGTGTGTTTGTGCACACCTGAAAATGTACTTGTTATGCTCAAACAAAAGTGATCAGATATGGATAAATAAATTATTTGCCTTAAATCTACTAGAAGAGGTTGTCCCTTAAAAATTTTTCCTAGGGAAGGATACTGAGGAGTGCCAGGGACTGCTCATGGGGATTACTTGTATTTTTGCTATCTCCTTATCTGCGCAGAGGACAGAATTTTCTAAGGCTAAGGGAAGCAGAAATGGAGTGCATATGGGATTGCATAAAGGGGAAACCAGAGTAACTAACGCTGATGTAGGTCTGCTTCAAAACTATACTTCTATTTGACTTCTACATATGCACATGACCCTAGTCAAAGATCCCTATTTCTAAGCCTGGAGCACCTTATTTTCTGTAGCATGAATTTACCGCTGACAGACTGAAGTAACCATTTTAGTATATTGTTATATGTCTTACGCACATAAGCTACCTGAGGTGTTCAAATCTCTGTCCTTGTCTTTAACTAAGCTCATTTTGGAAGTTAATGTTGTTCTCTCTCTCCTGTCCAAGGGGCATGAGTACAACTTTCCATGGTCATTTCCACCCCCTTTTTTCATTCCTCATGTCCCTCATTGGAGAATTCTCCTATGACATGTTCTCTTGCCAGCCTGGCGGGACATCATTCTGACAGCATGTATACATCAGAAACTAAACAGAGTGCAATGCAAGAACTAGGTGCTGCTTCTACAACATCAAAGATATGTTTGTAAAATAACAGACATAATTTGAAGGCACCTCTCCACATAAAGCAGCAGGATGAAGGGAAAAAAAAAGTAATCTCCTTGAGCCTGAGAGGAATGCACATATACCACCAGCACAGCAGACACAGAAGCTTATTGTATTTCACTAGCCTTCAAAAAGGTTTGCTGCCTCAGAGGCAATTCTCAACATGGATGGAAATGCCAGTGTTGCCACGTTCTGCCATAATGAGAGAATCCCCAGAACTTATAAGAGGTAGTAGGTAAAGGGAGATGGTAATTTAAGAAAAGGGTTTTCCTTGATCACTCTGTCATCACTGAATAAAAGGCACAGCACCAACATTAGAAGTGCCATGCTAGGCCAGTCTAAGGATCCACGTAGATCAATACTAAGTTCCCAACAGAGATGCACCATATTCACAAAGATGGTTTTCCCAAGGTGAGGCACTTACACTCCAGATGTGCTAACTCCTTCAGTTTCCCTGCATGCAACAAACTTGACTGCCTCATCTGTCACAGCAGGTGACTGCATTCCCATGAACAGACAGGTACATAATAATAAAATAATTTAAAATTTCACTTAGTAAAGACAATCTACAATCTTATTCCAACAGACCACAGTGCTTTACAGAAAGCTCTTCTAACCTTTTCTTGCAGTGTCTAACATGTCTGCTACAAACATTTCCTTGAGAACCAGTTAAGTCTCATCCAGTAGACAACACAGCATAAAGCATGTCTGATTGGATACTCCGTCAACCGCTTACTTCCCTGGGCTTTGCTGTTAGCTTTTCTCCTCATCACAGAGCAGAAAACTGCACCATGTTTTATTCCCCTCTCAATTCCCATATTACACCCCACCATTGAAACTCACCTGTAGAAAGCCCAAATCTCTGGGCTTTAAGCAAGAGTTTAACGCATCAGAAATAAGGAAGTGAAGTGTCTCAGATTAACCCAAGTACAGGCTGCAAAACTTCTGCCCATCAGCCAACCTCTGCTGTTCTAGCCTACCCTGCCCTTCTACCACAACTGAATTTTAGCTTTAATTAAAGTAACAATCAGCATAATTTACCTCAGAAGACTAGACTTGTGCTCCTATTAACAGACAGTTAATTCCATCTCTAAACAGACGTTGAGCTCCAAGTTCAAAAGTAGCAACAATTTACATATTAAGCATATGACAATGTTTCACAAAAGCAGGGGCAAGACAGAAAGGGAAGCAGGTGGCCAGCAATGCTGACCGAGCATACTCCATCTGGAGATCCTGAATCAATACAAGGAAGTTAAAAGGGATCATGTGCTCACTGCCAAAGTGTAGCCAAGTTGTCATCCTGCTAAACAATCCATCAGCTTCTGCATAACACACAGAACTTCTGTCTAGCTACGAGGAACAAGTTTGTTTGGGTTTTTTATGGATGTGAAAAGAGGTGAATCCTAAATGCAGCTGTAGCATTTCAACAATCCTGAACACAAAAATACAGAATACTGCAAAACCCACAATCTTCACCATTCTTGTGTTTCTTGATGCCAGTGTTTATGCCTGAGGATGTCAATAAGCAGGGCACTTTATCCTCAATATTTTAGAGTCAGTTTTTGTGTAACCATGCATCACAAAGCAGCTCAAAAGAGTAGGAGAAAAACTAATCTAAAACGTATGAAGTTCATAGAGGTTTCAGATGGTGCATCAGCAGCAAAATACAAGAGTAGATACAAACTGCATTCAAGGTGACAAGCTGAACTCTTAAAACTTGACAGACCCCTCTGATGGCGGGAAAAATAGTTTAATAAAGATTTACATTGCTGCAAACTTTCAGTGGATGATGATACTTTTGTTTAACAAAAAGAGCAAAACAAAACACACACCCACACCTCTCCCATTATGCTACTTCATACACCTCCTGCTCACCAAAAGGACAGAAGTAGACCTAGAGAAATACAACAAAGTGACCAAGATGTTCAAGCGGTATGGAATACTACCCCCCTTCTTTATGAGATTAAATAGATTAGGATGCTTAGCTTGCAGAAATGAGCAACTGAGGACAGTAACAGGAGCCTGTAAATCAGTCTGCGGAAAATGAATGATTATTTACCATTACCCCAACACAAAAGGTAGGTGTCTTCCCTCCTACCTATCCAAAATGGTCAGGGAGATTATTTGTGAGAAGCAAAGCAGCATTTTTTTCCTGCAGCACGTAATTATTTTGTGAAACTCATTGCTGCATGCTGTCATGAAGGCAGTAATTATAAAGAGCTACTAAGAAGGGATTAGACAAACTGACGCGATTTTCCAAATAGAACTTGATGCTAGGGAATCCCCCGAACCAGAGTGTATGAGAGGGAAAAGATCACTTTATAATTAAAATCATACAATCACTTATGTTGGAAAGGACCTTTAGAGGTCATCTGGTCCTACTTCTGCTTGAAGTAGAGCTAATTTCAGTCGGATTCTTTTGCTCAGGGCTCTGTAGAGGCAGGATAGCCTTGCCCAGCCTTGTCCTGCTTCTAATACATTTCCCTAGCATCTGCTTGCTACCAGTGTCAAAACTAAGGTATCAGCTTAGATGGACTCTGCCTAGTGCACCAGTCAGGCATAGCAGAACACAGGGATGCTGAATCACAATGGTCTACTAACTAACAAGAGGAATGTGCAGTAGCCTCTCATAATTTAATACTGCTCATGTTTTGAGGACAAAAAGATGAAAGTTTGCTCAGTAATAATTCCAAGGCACTATCTGAACAGTATGTATATCATCATTTTAAAGACTTTCACACTTCTCATTGACACTTTGTGGTCTCAAAATGGCAAAGGATTACCAAAACTACTCACTTTAGACTGTAGAACTCACTAACCTCATGCGTTCAAACTTCTTTTATGTCCCAAATGAGAAGAGTTTAAGAAAAATTTATATTATTGAGAGTCTTTGTATCACAAAAATACATTTTTCTCTTTTGTAAGCAGCTGCTGTAGCTCATACAGCTGACTGTTGAAGACTGTGTTGCACATAACATTTCTCCTGTAACTTCCAACAGTTTGTCTGTTGGGGTGATTCTAAGCAGAAAGCTTTTAGCTCCTCAATCAGTGTGGAGGTTAAGTTCAGCTCTTGAAGATGGGGAAAATAAAGGTCCACCAGCTGACACATTAAAGACTTAAAATTATAAATCTTGCCATGTGGTGGTAGAATATTATTGTCATTCTGTATGTACTTGGGGTCAGAGAGAGGAAGACAGGAACAATCAAGATCACCAAGAAATGACTAATTTTTCTTGTTGGCAAATTCAGACATTAGAGAGGCTGCAAGAAAGGGAGTCTGCTGATTTGTCTGGAGGGCACCCTTGCTGCATTTCTCAAATCGATATGTTGGTACAAAATGAGCAAAACATCAAAAGACAAAATGTGTCTGAAAACAGTAAAGAACAAAAACACTGTGTTGCAAATGCTACCAGTCAAGCATCCACAAATATACTGTCTGCAGTCAACATTCATTCAATTTAATAAGAGTAGCTGGGAAGGAGAAAGGTAAAAAGGATTTGGTGCTATGCCAGCATACATTTTTCCTCTGTAATCTGTCATGTTTCTCTCTTAATTTTTGTAAATAAACAAGACTGGTCATCTGCCTACTTTGGGTGAGGTGTTTGTGTGCCCTCCTACATTCTTTCCTGGCTTTTGACTAGGAACCTCCCACACGAAAGAGTTAACTCACTTCCTATATTAAATATTTACATAAAAACGTTCAGGAAGGTGTGTGTAAATTATAAATAATGTAAGGCAGGACTGGTCTCGGTTAGAGCTGAGAGACCCAAATTGTATCATCATAATACATTATTCACATATAATGCATCTATTCTCCTCCATTAGTGTTACTAGAAAAAGCCCCTGAGTGCTTGACTTGAATTTGGAAGAGTGTAATAAATGTGAGATAAACAAATAGCAGTGGGGATGCATCTGTAGTTAAACAACTGTAAATTTGAGCTCAGCCTAATTCCTTCAAACTACAAGTAGGACAAACATGATGCTCTCCAGAAACAAGAGATCAGTTACAAACTGCAAAAAAAAAAAAAGACACAATAAATCCAAATTATTTGATATAGTTCTGCCGGCTCCCCCCCCCCCCCCCCTCCAAATGATTCCATGGAGAACATCATTCTGCTGAATATTATCTCGCAAAGTTACACTTTGTTAACCTTTGTGTTGTGACCGAAAATCACAAATGTAAAAAAAACAAATTTAAAGTCACACTTGCTCCTAATGCTCAATATGTGTGCATCTTTTACCGACACAAGAACAGAAACATGCTCTGAGTCCTTTACTACTGCTGGCCTATGCTATACAGCTCATACCAAATAAATGCACTTCAAAATAAGTGACATAAAAATGCTATTGCTCCTCCTTTTTAATATAAACCACAGATATTTGTATGAAAATGTGAAAGTGCTGTGAGTGGGCCACAGTGCATAGGTATTTACTCAGGACTGTATCTGCTCATGCCTAGTTTTTGTCCATTTATATTTGTACTTCTATTTCCTGTAAGCTTTAATAGGTGGCTTCTACCCCATTCCTCCTCCTTTCCTTGAGAGGGACAAAAATTCTACTCTCCTTCCCATCAGTGGGCTCAGTTCCTCCAGTTTCTAACATTTTAAGATCCTCAAAATTATCTGACAATTTTGAGATCCTCTAATTTTCTGTGGTGTTGGTAAGAGACATATACAACGGACCGTGTGCCTTCTAAAAAGGTCTGAGGCACCAAGTCCAGTTTCCCAGAACAGAGGCACCCAGCACCTCTGGTCACTGTACTAAGTTTCAGTTAACAGAAGTATCATCTGCATCAACCAGGGGAACAGAAATGGTCTCATCTTTAAAATACCTCCTTTGTAACTGCAATTTAATCTGTGACTATTCTCAAACCATGCAACTTTTGAAAACATACTTTGATCAAATCATCTTCTTTCACGTTTTTTTGGTTTTGTTTTTTTTAAAATCTTTTGAACAGAACCAATGGGATAGAAATGTCCATCCTCTAAGCAGCACTCTGAACAGTGGAAATTGGTTTGGGAGTGAGACTGGAAGTCAGCAAACCCGTGAGGTAAGAGCGAGTGTTCCCAGAGCACAGAGAGCTGGGGGACGAGAGGTTGAAGCAGCTGAAGATGAATTGTGTTTCCCCATGCTTCTGCTTACAGCTTCAGTACACAGAGCAGGAAACACATCACTACAAGTCACCCAAAATTCTTAACTTTGGTCTTGACAAACATAAAGTCCAAATGCAGTATAAAAAACTGCAATGTAAAATTATACATAAAAAAGTAAGCATGTTTAAAAGTTACTGGAAGAAAGCATTACCACAGGAAAAACTCCATCAAAAAGCACATACGTAAAAAAGTCACATTTTCAGCAGGCTCCATAAATGACTTAATCCCCTGTAGAACTGGCCAAGGGTGCCAGGTACAAACACAGCCCTCCACCCAGAAACCAAAGTCTTTAAATAGGCTCCCTGATATCAGAGGGTCAAAGCCTGAAACGCTACAAATACTGGTCAAACATTGGATCCCTCTGGTTGGTCTGCGAACCATACAGTAGCAGTGAGAGGAACAGTCCCAAACTCAAAAGAAAAGGCAAGAACAGGAGACAAGGCATTCATGCCGGCCTAAAGTGAAGATGAAAGCAGACATGGTAAATCCTTGAAAGAGGGATGCATTTCTGTGACAGGCGCTCAGCAGACACAATCCCAGTCTCCTGCAAGCTCAGGAGAGCCATCCCTGTTGCTGTCCCACATTTTCTCTTCAACTAGAGAGCTTGTTTTCCCCAGGACCAGAAAAATATCATCAGCTGCTGATTATTGAGCGCTTGAGAAGTGATTTATTAATTTCCCACTTGCTTTCAGCTTTGGAACATGACTGTACACAACACCAGCCACCCGATTCCCTGGGGCTAGTTTTGCCAGGTGTTTCCTGGTGCCTCGAGCCTCTCTGTTTTTCACATGGGTTTATGTTACTGCAATATACAGAATAGTTTCAGTAGATTCTTGGGGCAATTTTTTACTTTTTTGGTATTTTCCTGGGAGTGAAATAAATAAAAGTCCCCTTCCCCTCAACAACCCCAATATTTCTGCCTGTTTGGAGTTGAGACTCCTTTCTCTAGATAACACTTAAGTAACTTGTACGTGAAAGCAACTTCGATTATGGAGCCAAGCAGGCACAGGGGAGAGTACCTGTTGATAAATGGATAGCTTCTATGGCCCATGACTCATGTTCTGCTGGCTAACCCAGCAGAAGCCTATTTCACACAGCGAGGTTCAAAGTCACTTAATTCAGACGATCACTTTCTCACTCCAAGTGATTTCAATGGAGACGTCTTTCCATTTTTTATGTATTCTCCCACAATATCTATCTCCTTCATTGAACTGCCCACAAGACTACCATTAAGCAACACTGGATATTACAGTTGAGAGGGACATAATTCAAAGTGTCCTCTGCTTCCACCCGTAGTTCCTTTTAACACATCTTTTACAAATCATGTACGTATCTCTTTTTCTTGGAGTAGGCTGGGAGGAAGGAAGAGGATTCTGATAGACTAAGTAATACTCTTCTCATACTTTGCAAGCCACTGCTGGTCTAATAGCAGGGAAGTTGCCTGGTGGCACACTTGTTTGTTGCTAGTGGTTACTCAAGCATCTAATCTGAAAAATCAGTATGCGTAGTACTGGTGAAAAATGAATGACATGTCAGAAAGCCTGGACAGTCACAGTTCTGCGGGGGGTTGGGGGGCGGGGGGAGGGGGGTGGTAGCTGTTTGAGGTCAGCAGCTTCCTGGTTTGGCATAGGGCAAAGAGCCAGAAAAAAAACACTCTTGTGGCACAACGAACGTGGTGAGCAAACACTACTACAGCAACATTATCTGGTGACTACAAAAGGATATTTTGTTGTCAGAAACAGAGATCTTTTTTCTGCCACTGCCCCACTATGGAATCTCAGGTGTCCTTTGTACTACTGTTTCCTTAGCTGTGAAGAAAGAGAGAGAGTTTCGTGGGCCTGGAAAGTGTTTAGAGATCTTGAGGTGAAAGTGTTACTGTAAGCATACAGAATATTCTCATTGCTAATTATCAGCACGCATTAGTGGAATTGCAATGCAGTATGTTCAGTCCACAGGTCCTAGAACACCACATGGTGGTGCATAGTCATAAAGTTAATATTTAGGCTTAAACGCCTCTCAGAAAGGCTTCATAAACAATACTCATTGAAATGGAAAAGTCAGCCACTATGTGGAATAGTGTTACTGCTGATCTGCAGGGCTTTTTTAAACTATTTATTCCTGCTAACTATGGATGTTCAAGTTCAAGAAGCAAGCATCTTCTCTGAACTGCAACTCAATTACACTTTGAATGACTTTTGGCAAGCATTTTGCTGTGAGGATGAGACTTAATGGCAGCGGCAGAGTCCTTTTGCTTCCTTCCTGCAGAGCTCAGAGACCTTTGCTAAAATAATCAAATTTATTATTAGTGCAAGTAGAAGAGGAATAAAATAGTTGTCTGGTTAGTGACATGTCTTGAACAAATAACATTTCCAGCACAAGGAAATTTTCACTGTCTGAAGAGTGAGTTGGGGAAACATGTATTTAATAAAGAATCTTTAGTGGGAATTTTTAATAGCATTTATAAATTACATTGTAAGCAATTAATAGGTCTTGTGCTGACAAACTGCACAGTGATGAACGTGCAGTTGTCAAACAAGAATTTCCCAGGACATCGAAGAGTAGAAAATTCAATAAATTAGGAAAATGCACACGAGGAACACTCTGAAGTCATATCCTGAATAAAGGAAGTCATATCCTGAATAAAGGAGGCCTCTAGACATTAAAGTCTGCACCTGTCCAATAGGGAAAGTTAGATAAACTACTCTAGACATTTCAGGTAAACTAAAGACAATTATA
The DNA here is from genome assembly GCF_000690535.1 of Cariama cristata. Taxonomy (NCBI): domain Eukaryota; kingdom Metazoa; phylum Chordata; class Aves; order Cariamiformes; family Cariamidae; genus Cariama; species Cariama cristata. The sequence continues at coordinate 21,557 of NW_009636318.1, read as the reverse complement.
TCAATTTGCTGCTGCTTGATGGGAAGCCCCCCATAATCGCTTCAACCTGTGAGCTTATGCTACAAGTTCTGGCCCTGATACAATTCCTGTACCTGAAATCTATGAATGCATCTACTGCAGATGTCCAGGGCACCAGCAAACAAGAGGTTACAACTACACAATGGGAGATAATAAAAACATGTATACACATCTATGCCTCTAGGTGAGACAACACAGGTCACAATCTGGAGTTATGTCCCAAGAAGATAGTATGATAGTACTGTCTGATTAACATAACTGTCCACAGAACTCGGAATCAAATGCAACTTCAAGGTCGCGGGTACTGGGAACAGGATGAATAAGGCAACCACCACAGGATACAAATGAAGAGGACAGAAAGGAATTGCAGTGGAAGATGTGACTCATGAACAAGTCAGCCCTAGGAACACTGTTCTCCAGACTGGAGGCAATAGGAAGCTTCTAGTCACAAACCACACCAAAAGCTGACTGTGCAGGCACCTGAGAAGCAATGATTACAAGTGCAGATCCCAGGACAAATGTCACAAACTCTTAAGGGTGCCAAGACAAACAAAGACTCCAACAAAACTTCAAGAGATTGCCAAGCAATTCTGACTGGCAGTAGAATAAAGACACATCGAAGAAAATGACTGCCACCTGCATCCAGAAATGGGAATTAAGATTCAACTTGATGTATACTTCTCCCTGAAGCAGAGAAGGGCATGCTTTCTGCTGTAACATACAAATATGGTAGGGGTGCAAAGTATCAACCAGGATTCCAGCAACAGAACTTGCAGCATTCCTTAGGAATCAAAGGCAAAGACCTAGCTGGGTGGCTCTTGCCACGAGGAACTAGCTTCCCAGAAGCTGCAGTATGGTTGCCACCTTCAAACAAGTAAGAAAACTAAGTCTTACAAAGTCCAAGTTCTCAACTGGTAAAGTAAACCAGACATCAAGAAAGATTCGTGGCTGAATGCAGCTCTTATTTGCACGCTGACTCTATTCAGTGTCTAGCAGTACGAGTTCTGAGGATGGAAAACAGAAGGTAGATGAGGAATGTCTTGCAGGTACGACAGAAGAGGTAAGAGGGGGGGGTCCCATGCTTAGGCATGCATCATCTTCTCCATGCCTTTCTCAAAAATCTGTTGGATGCCACCTCAAAATGCTTTATATGTCACAGAGAATCCTCAGAGCCAAGAAATGTCTCTAGAATTCCTCAACAAAGTTTAAAAACTTTGATTTCACCTGAACAAAACAGCAGTAAAAATAATAAGAAAAAAGTGCTAATAAAGCTTCCCAAACAGCTACTGCAGAACTATACGAAGGACTCAGCCTCACTATTTTTTTTTTTGATTTTACAAATTGTTTTGCTAGATACTTTTAAGCTGTATGTTCCTCAGATTAAGGGAGTCAGACACGCATACCTTGGTAAAATCCCCAGCACAATGGGACCTAAATTTCAAGTGGGCAATATGTACGTTAATTTAAATATAACAACTTTATGATATCCTAGAATACAACCCAGGCAAAACCTACAGGAAAACACCCCAGAATCACTAGAGAAAGTGGACTTCAAATAGCAAACTTTTTTTTCCCCAGTAAGGTATTTATCCTTCTCCATTCATTAACATCCAATTAGCACCTAAGCCCTTTCCCCCGTGCGGAGGGTTTCTTTTCTACAAACCAAACCAAAACAGTACTACAAAACAAAACAACAAAGAACCCTACCCCCAAACAAAACCCTCAGTGTAATTAATTCATATACAGACAGATTCATAGAAAAGCTGAAAGCACAGTAACAGCAACAGAGAAATCCCCATATAAGCTACTGAGACTTAAAAGAGCTGCTGTAAGCTGAGAATTGCAGCCTTACAGCCCAGAACAGATTACTTTACATGATGATGATGACAACGATGACTACCACACAGATGTATTTGACAGTACAAAGATCTGGCAGATCCACTGTCACAGCTTCTCCTACTATTCCAGAGGATTTCCCTGGCATTCATTTGCTGATTGAAAAGTGTTTGTGAAATCAATGCATGTATGTATGCCAACATGTGACTCTGTGTGTGTAGCTATAGAAACATTAGCAAAATCTCTTTTACTAATAGAGTTTAAACAGTCAGTTAACAAATTAAGCAGTATTTTCTCTATCAGCATGTTTTCTAAATATGTAACTGTGATGTTCTCTTCAACCTTTATCATGAGATCTTGGTCTCTCTCTTACTAAGAACTGCATAAACAAATAACTGGAATTACTTATAAACAACCTGATTTAATAAGACATGAGGATGACTATAAAACCATTCTAGTTCTATTATCACACTAAAATCCGGTAAATTATTCACCAAAGATAATTATATTAAGTGAATTTGTAAAGTAGCATAAAATAAAAAGGAGAGGAAGAACTAGACAGATTTGAGGACCTCGTATTTTAGAATTTCTCCTGAAAAAGACTGGGTTAATCTCATTAAAATGTTTTGGTTTGTTTATGTTCCTTAACTTGCAACACCCTTCATTAGCAAATAAGCTTTTTTGGCCTCTTTCCATAAACAATTCACTAGAAATAGAACTGTCTGTTGTAAGTTCAACTGCTCCCTTACAATATTTGCATCCCAGTCTGCCACTGGGGCAGCACACAATATTCAGACCCTGAATGCTGACTAAAAATAAATGGTAAAATAACTGACTTGTTTTCCTAGCTTTTGAAAAGTGTTATGTAAAGAACAGCCTGAACTGGGAAAAATGATGTGATTTTCACAATTACTGCACCGCAAGCAGATGAGGGTGTTAACTAATGATACCAAGAAAAAATATTTTTTCCAAAATTTCAAGAGCAATAATATTACTTGTGGGTATATTTATGTGCTTATTTAATGTGATAGTGTCTCTTTAAGTAAACTTGTCACAGAAGATTTATTTTTTTCCCCTATTGTCTAAGAGTATAGCATGAGTAGTACAAAAGGTCCACTGCCCAGGATAGAAACCCTAGAGGCTTACGCTAACAAAGCGGCTGACAAGGAGAGACTGGGTGACACAATGAATGAAGTGCTCACAAGATCCTTTTGTTACAGATAGCAGGAACACAAAAATAAATAATATTTGATTCAAAGAAATTAGGAATAATGTTATCATCAAAAATACTAAAATCGCAGTGTTCAAGCACTGGAAAAGGTAGTGGATATCAACTATTTAATTATTTCAAAATAATTTAACATGTATCTAGATGTAATAATAATTCAATTTTATGCCACTTTCATGGAAATCTATTTCATTTTTTTTTTAATTTTTTTTTTTTTTAAAGTTTTTCCATCATTCTGTTCCATTTAATGGATACATGGATTTTGAATATTAGGTGAATAGTCCTTGCAACTGAACAAAAAAAGGGAAATGATGCAGATAGCATTATGGTCCCGCTTCCTCTCCTTGCATTAGGTTGGAAATGACATGCAGTAGGGATTATGCTTTTTTTAAAGCTGAGCCTCTGCCTCTAAAAGAATACATTATACAAATCTTCTAATGTTGTTGAAATTCCCCAAAACTTGATTGTGTCAGACATGATGTGGCAATGAGGTTCTTATCCCTACCTTATGCTGAATAAATATCTAATATCAGAGAGTATAACCTTGGAAAAGTATACACTAGGGAACATCCCTCACGTCAATAATTCATACTGCTGTTGGTGGGAACGTACATTCAGCTAGCCCCTAACATTATACGGAATACATTAATGCCCACGCAGGCACAGCTCTGAGGAGAGGTGGTGGGGGAAGGGGAAAGCACAAGAGGGGACTGACTTCCTTTCAGGCCCATTAAAAAAACCCAAACACCAAAACCACCACAACAACTCAGAATTATTCAAAGTAGCACTCTATCTATAAAAATCAACCCAACAAGACCCCCTCCTCAACAAGTCCATAATCACAATTATTTGAGGGAGGGAGCATGTGTAATACGCACTTTTACACATGCACATGCTACAGAGATTTGTTCTACATTTTCTAACTGTAAGAAACACAGCGTTAGCTTCGCTGATTCAGTGCAGCTGGAATTACACTGCTGAGAAACTGGTGTAATGCACTGATGAATGAGGCCCCCAGGAGTCCACATATTAATTCTACTAATGTTAACCCAAAAATCAATACATTCAGGATCAGTGATGTTTCTACAGGCAAAAATACAGGTGCCATTCAAATGAGCTCAAAATAAATAAGATAATTTTCTGATAGTATGTATCTGCCTTAAAGATGATTGCAATTTTAATTAAAGACAAAATAAGAGTAGATTTTAATACAGTTTGGGGTCTTTTTCATTCCTATTTGCTCTTTAACTGTTATAATTTTAATGATTTAGGAACCAGAAGAATAACTAAGAAACCCAACAGTCATTATCTCAAATAATGAGACTTTTTAATGCAAAATCAATGTTTGTTAAAATGAAAATAGATTCCTCAGCTCCTGCAGGGTGATATGTACAATTCTTTTCTGCTGTTAAATAGAATGTGACTGCTTATTTTGACCAACATGATGAACATTTTTATTCAGGAACAAAAATAAAATGTCAGAATTTACTTACTGTTATTAAGCACATATATTTAACCAGAAGCTCCCACCATATGACTGAAGCTGAGGAAACTGGGAATAATTTTCTGTGAACTCTCAGAAGCTTGAGAAAGAAATGCAAAATTTCCAACCAGTAATGAAAAAGCTCAGTCTGGGAAAAAATTGTCTGGTTGCATTTCAGCTTCTGTTCAGATGGTTGACCAAACTCTTCATTTGTTATGTCAAAAGAACCAAACTGAAAACCTAATAAAAAAATATCTTAGCCAGCTTAATGAAGTAAAATAAAACATTTTGTCCCTAACAACTCATCAAACGGTTATCAATGCTGAGCAAGTTATTATGATGATTATGATTTTGATTATTATGATTTAGAGTTGATGCATGCATTTATGGTCATTTTTGATCTCCGAACATTAGGAAAAGTGTTCATATTAATGCTTCACAACCATATTCTAGTAAGAGCCCAGATGATCTAAAAGAATGCATAGAAACTCATGGGCTTAAATGCTTCATTTGGAAACACTCTGTGTATTTCTCAATAGTTACATATGGCTTGGTTTTTCATGCAATGTCTAAAAGGTATAAAATCAGAACATGAAAAAGAAGAAAATCAGCAGCAAAGCTGCCAATATCCTTTAAAATGTTTTTTTTTTTTAGGTTCTTCTTTGAGTAACAGGTGAATCATAGAATTGTTTAGGTTGGAAAGGACCCTTAAGAACATCGAGTTCAACCATAAACCTAGCATGGCCAAGTCTGCCACTAAACCATGCCCCTAAGCACCACATCTACTCGTCTTTTAAACACCTCCAGGGATGGGGACTCCACCACTTCCCTGGACAGCCTGTTCCAATGCTTGACAATCCTTTTAGTGAAGAAATTCTTCCTAATATCCCATCTAAACCACCTCTGGCACAACTTGAGGACATTTCTTCTTGTCCTATCACTGGTTACTTGGGAGAAGAGACCAGTCCTCACCTTGCTACAGCTTCCTTTCACGTCGTTGTAGAGAGCGATCAGGTCTCCCCTCAGCCTCCTCTTCTCCAGGCTAAACACCCTCAGTTCCCTCAGCCCCTCCCCATCAGACTTGGGCCCCAGACCCTTCACCACCTTCGTTGCCCTTCTCTGGACATGCTCCAGCACCTCAAGGTCTTTCTTGTAGTGAGGGGCCCAAAACTGAACACAATGTTCAAGGTGCAGCCTCACCAGTACAGGGGGACTATCACTGCCCTGATCCTGCTGCCCACACTATTCCTGATACAGGCCAGGATGCTGTTGGCCTTCTTGGCTACCTGGGCACACTGCCGACTCATATTCAGTCGGCTGTTGACCAGCACCTCCAGGTCTTTCTCCACCAGGCACCTTTCCAGCCACTCATCCCCAAGCCTGTAGCATTGCATCGGTTTGTTACGACCCAAGTGCGGGACCCAGCACTGAGCCTTGTTGAATTTCATACAATTGGCCTCAGCCCATTGATCCAGCCTGTCCAGAACAAGTTCTCACTACAACAGAACTAGAACCACAGCAGATCTGCATAGGAATCTTCAAATACTAATCAGCAAGAGGTTCGGGGCCTGTGAGGGGTTTATGAGCTCAATTTGTATTGATTATTTTGGTACTGCTATCTTGAATAGTACAGTTTTTTTGGCAGCTGCAATCTCTAAAGGGTGCCTTTTGCAGAAATGACAGCGACAAACTATATCGTTCAGACATCTATGTGTAGGAGGAATTTCTTGTAGTGATACAAATGTTTAGGAAAAATATGTGTCTTGACTGGGTGCCCAGGCAGATCTTGGGAGTCTTGAGAGCATATACATTAAGTACAGACACAGCAGGGCTAACCAGAGCAGGCTGCTCTGGGCTGTGTCCAGTCAGCCTTTGTTATTGGCTACTTTTGTGTTATGTACTATAACCTGTTCATGAGGCACACCACTGCCTGAAACAGTTATACTCCTATCTTTGGAAGTTTTAACTGAAGAAACTTTTAAGGATAATCGGTGTGAAAACACTGCAAATCCTGCTTTTCAGTAACAATAAATATGAAGAAAACATGCACGTTTATTCCAAACTGTTTGCTGAGGTTACATCCACATGCAGAAAAGTGCTTCTAGACTTGTGTACACTTCTGAAGCAGTAATACTTACTAATCAGTTCAGCCTTGGTTCCAAGCCCGTCACTTAATGATGAAGACTCAACAACTACAATTATACAAAAGAGTTTCCACAAGGACTTTTTTGTCCTCATGTGATTTGAGAAAGCTGTGCCTTTCCTTCATGACCACTGGAGAAATGGAACTTTGAGTGGATCACTTACTAATCAAAACCAAATTGCAATCCACACAGAGGCATTTATGGAAATCAACATAGGAGTTCCATGAGCAAGAAACTCTCACTGGGAACCATTTTATTCAGTAAAACACAGCAATAATTTTATGACAGATAATTTCAGTCACAGCTAAACTTTACTGGTCAAACGTGATGGTTCATTCTCAAGTTTGATAAAAAAATACCAGAAAAATATTTTCAAGGAAGGGTGTTACTTATGTGTCACTTTGAGTAAATCAATGTCTGCTCATAGGTATGATGCACACAGAAGCAAAGCCTAAATCCTTTGAGTAAATTACTCACTGTGATGTATTTTTTCACTTTCAAAGTAACTGTGATTGACACTAAATAAAGAACAGTAATTTTTGCCTACAATGGCAGAATTCAGATCATTAAAATAATAGATAACTAACCAAGAAATGTAGTTTATGTAGGAACTTTCCCTAATTTACATGTTCTTCGTAACAAAACATACAGAGTCTCACATTATGGAATCTGTATGCATTTGCAGAAGCTGTTCCGTTGCAGTGCATGCTCATGTGTGCCTTTCTGAAACAGCTTTCAGAATTGAAAAGTATTTTATTTACAGCATACCAGCTACCTGTGTCGCACTACATCTGCCTTAATTATTACATAAAGAATATTAAATAGTTAAATGTCTCTATGCCATATACCAGACTTGTTAACAAATTACATATATGGAAGAATTAACCTCATTTAAGAGTTTATGAAAGCATGGGATCCTTCAGAAAGTGTCACAGACTTATGCGGCATTTCAGAAGACTTACAGCAACATTCACTTCCTGACAAAATATCTAAAATACCTTAAGAGAAAGTATTTTCTAGAAAGATGAACAATATTAAAGTTTCAGGATGGGGTTACTTTCAATGAAGGGGTTTTCCTGATATGATTCATCTTTGTTGCTGAAATGACATACTTCAGTGAGAAATGGGACAAACCAAGAGTTATAACCAGGAGTTATATTTGCAATACAATTTCTGGTACATGAATATATTCACTTCAGAGGTCATACTGAGGCAGCTTTCAACAGAGCTCGGAACAAACATATATATGAAAAACAGCCTTTCTTGAAACCTTTACTGTAGTGGAACAGTTTTTTGTCTCTTCTTTCTTTCTCCTTTCTCTTTAGCATTTAGAGTTTGAAAATCTGCAATGCATCTTTTTCAACATGCAGGTGTATTCGCTATCAGCTAAACTGAAGGCCCAATCAGCATACATAAACTCTGCCCCTAAGCAGTCTGTACTGGTTTATAAAGAGATTAGGGTTGCTTTGAATTACACATGCAATCAGGACATTTCATAGAGCAAATTGTGGTCATTTTGACAACTATACAGCAAGCTTAATTTCAGGCCCAAGTGTATATGATATTCAGAGATACAATGAGGTAATTGAACATTTAAAAAGGGGAGTATGTAGTATAAATTAGTAGAAAAATCATGACATTACAAACTTCTTCTAAAGATGTATTGTTCCTTTTTCTTCGGAAAAACCCACCAGTTTCTATTAAGAATAAATTAACTACTAAAGAAGAATTCCATTGATGGCCAATTCATACTGGAAATCTACTTTAAACTTGGAAAAGAAAGGAAAGAGGGAGGGAGAGAAGAACGCAAATACGTGCAGAAATACTGTACTTCTAGCATGCAGTCTGCAGAACAGCAGTGCACATGACAGCAAACTGCCCTTTTTGGATGGTATCAGTTATTCTTGTAACAGTCAGTTTTTCAGAAAAAGCAGACAGTCCTCACTGGAAAAATATATATGTATAGTCTCTATATATGTATATATATACACACATACATACCTATGGTTTAAGAAACCTGTTCTATTTTTAGAGGCATGGGAATCCTAAGCATGGAGGGGATCTCACATGAGGGCTTGCTCCTGCCCTGTAAACCAGACTATGAAAGCTGCAGTGATTAACATAATATTGACCAGATGTCTCTAGAGACCTAGTTGTTGCTTATGCCTTTTATCCCAAAACATCCTGCCATGCAATTTAAAAAAAAAAAAATTAAAAAATCTGACAGGCATTTGAACCTTGATCTTTTTAAAGTAACTTCTTCCTCTTTGTAAACTTTGAAGGAGTACCTACACTACTTTCTTTATACGCTTTCACTACTCTCTTTATATGCTTTACTAACTTCTTCAGAATAAAAACGTCTCCTCTTCAGTCAGGGACTCCATAAAGTATTTGAAGTAAAAGTGTGTGTGTCCATGCACACCCATGTACTGAATTGGGTATTCTGAAGGCAAATGGCTACAACCTGAACTTACACAAACTGAATTCCTTAGCTAGGACAGTAAAAATTCCACCTGTAATACCTTACACAGGCTTGGAAGATTTGTTTTCATCATTTTTCCCCTCCAGCTGAGTGAAGACCTGCTATAGTTCAAACATATAACTACACTAAACAAGGGAAATTCTTAGGCTTGTGTGCAAGAACTGGATTGAATGGGCACAGCAGTCATCCTGTTCTTAAACTTTATGAATCTGCATATCCCTACTTCAGCTCCCAGCTTATATGCACCACAGAAGCTCTGTTTGGTCAGAAGATACTTTGGACTGAAGTGAAGTTACATGCTATCAGCTGGTGCACTCTGTAGGTGATTTTTGCCTTCAAAAAGCTGGAAGACCCCATAATATTTGATTAGTACCATAAACACTGGATCAGTAAGAGATCAAATGCCAAGAGAAGAATATGTAAGACAGGAAATATTGATTACTAGGACTTACCATGGCCTTTAGCAGAGATAATGCTGCTCTCAACTACACAACTCTCATATTAAAGCATCAATGTTTTTTTCATTAATTTCTGCTACAGTCTGTCATCCAGTACACTATGTCCTTTCAATTAAAGATTTATGTTAAAAGGCACAAAACCTAAATTTGTTTTATAAAACTTGTTATTTGGAATTATGGAGGTTTTTTTCACATTTTGGTTGACAGCAACATCATCATCTTACTCTGATTTATCACTCATCATTTTATACTCCTGCCAAAAAGGGTTAAAAGCCCTCCCTTTCCAAGCATTTTGTACCTGACCTTTACATGGCTAATTTTACCACCCTGACAGAAGTTTTACATTTCTGTATTCCTTAAAATGCACCCTGATAGTAGCTGGAATCTTCTAATTTCTTCAAACTGTGTCTTCCCAATTACTTGTTTAAGAGTTGTGTAGATAAGTTTTCCATTCTCACCTAGATCAGTGGTAAGACAGGAAATGGCCTTTTTAGAGTGTCTCTGCTTTTTAAAGTAGATAGAAATAATAAGGTTGACAAAGGAAGAAAGAAAATTGAGCATTATGAGGGTAATAACTTAGAAAGTGTCAGATTCAGAATAATTGAATTCAATGACATTTAATGCTATGGAAAACAATAGCAGCAGCCCAGCCGCCCATCTGATTCATGTCTAGTTCATGTTTAACAAAACAAGGCTAAGGGTCATCCAGTCATGAGTCCCATAAATAACCTGTTAATGGGATTTCCAAACAAGCTGTCCTCAAAATGGTTTTTCGTCTCACAGAAAGAATATTAAAATGCAAATGGATTCGAGCTGCGTCCTCATAAACAACCATGTTCATTTAACCTCTGACCTCAACGCTTAACTGCCCATTCCAGCAATTTGTATGGTATTAGCCACAGCATGCCACTCCAAAGTGATAACTTTGAGAACAGAGGACTAAATGAATGGGTTACTATCTGTGATGCTCAGTTAATCATGTCAAAATGACTTTATAGGCATAAAACTATTCTTTTTAAACTTCCCTTTAGTTAGTTGACATTTCTGCTAAGGCAAGAAAAAACAAACAAGCAAAAAAAATTATGAGCAAGTGCCAAGAAAGGTATTTTGAAACATTATTGACTGTACAGCCAGAGCATTTCAGCAGAGGCTGCCATATGGTATTCCCTGCCTTCACTCACACTCCCAAATGGTCGGAAGTCCTGCCTTCGCATGCCTGCTCTCCTTGGCTAGCAGCCAGGACCGCTAGTGTGAACAGCTTAGCATCATGGTTCACAGTTCTACAGTGCTAAGTTCAGACTTTCTTGCCCCTTTTCTGTATCAGGATATTCCAGGCATTCCCTGTAGCATTTTCAGTCGCATCTTTAAAAGAAGGTGGCTCTTTTTCTTACAATATTAGAAAAGGCTCACCTGCCTGACATGAATAATATATAAATCAGTCTTTCTCCAAATTCAACTACATCTCTCCTCCCCGCTACTCCTCACAGGTCTCAAGGAGAGCCCTTCAAAAGGCCTATGGGAGCTTGCCTGACCACGCACAATGTCAAATTAAACCAACCACAAGCAAAATAACTGGTAATTGTCCCCAGTTGTAGGTGTCATGAAAATCACGGTAAATACTCGCTCAAACCAAATACAAGTATGAAGGTTGCTCTTAACAACTTGATTTTAAAGGAAGTAAATTAATCTTTTTTGCAAGCACATCACTTCTTAGAAAGGGCAGGGTAAGAGGCCCTTTGCAGTGAACTACAAGTTACAGAAGGGAAAGGAATAGTTGGGACATCAAAGCACTCTTACCTGACAGAGTGTCTGTATTTTTTCATCACAGAAATACTATTCCAAAATATTCATAGCATTTCAAAGTTTATTAAATATTTGTAACTTCTAGAGAAAACTGCCACAGTTGAGACTGGATCTCAAAGTTGTTTCAAAGTTTGTTGCACAACTCAGTGAGGAGCAGGAAACAATCTGAACTAACAGTGTTTATAGAGTAATTGTTATTTTCCTGGTTTCTAACACTGTACCATGCCTGTACTCTCAGTTAATCATTCAAATGGGCTGATTTTTCATGTCAGTTTTGGATTTAGACCTTTTCTCAATTAGTAAATTCCTTCCTGTAAACAGTTCTTTGCAGGCACAGTTTCAGGTATCGCTCATTGCAGATAACTAATTTGTCTTACATTGCTCACACTGATTGGCAGTAAAGTCTCAGAATATTTATTATCCAGAATTTCAGTTTTCTGAAATGTGTCCAGTTCCTTGTCCAAGAAAAGTCTAAGTGATGACTCCCCTCCTAGAAGAGGTGGTAACAGGTCTTACTTCTGTCTTTGTTGACAACATGGAGCATCAGGAAACAGTTTTAGGGCTCATTCAAAAATTAACAAAGCTTTACCTTCTCCAGTAAGAGCACACGTGCAGTCACTTTGCAAGAAATACAGTGGTATTTACAGACCAAAAGAGAAAAATAATACCGCAAATTGGAATAAATGCTTCATTTTGAACACAGTTCAACCCTTTTCCAATTTTCCTTCTTTGTTTACCCCAAAGGGTAAGCAATGGCTCCAGAAACCCCCCTTCACATCTGTATACCCACATGCATCTGATCTGCTGGACAGCTATTCTCCAAATGCAAAAAAGAGAACCCATGCCATTCAGAATTAACATTTTCTCTACCCTATTCTGTTCTAGACCTTTTAACATAACAAAAATGACCATTTTGCCACACTCAGTAATGCAGAAATCTGGCATTTGAGAATTGCATTGAAAAATACCAGACCTTAAGTTGAATGAATCTATTTTGACTTAAGTTTACAAATTTTTCTCAGTACACGCTAAATTCTAATTCAGTAACTCTACACGCTAACCAAAAGATTCTCAAACTCTGTTAATGAACTCCAGATACACAGTGGTTACTGTACTCCCGTTAAAAACAAAACAAAACAAAAAAACACAACAGATTTTTCCTCTTGTCTGATTTTCTGTGACACCTCACATTATGGATAACAGAGCCTGCACTGAGCAGGCTAAAATTAAAATAATGTACATTATACTGCTCTGATACACAAGAATCAAAACAAATTATTGTTTGAATTTAGTATTTATCCTATAATACATTATTTTATATTTTGTGAAAGCCTACTCTGAGTTATAAAAGAGAAACATCTTCAGAGACATTCACAGCAGTTTAGCTTTCAGCTGACTCATATTTCAAAAGCTGTTTTTCCACTGTGTCTATGCAGCAACCATGAAGTTCTGGTACTTTATTCTGAAGTTAACTTCACAGATAGCTAGAAATTGATTCAGATGACACATTCAAAAAGTACACAACTGTCCAAATCTTAGCAGAATTAGGTAAGATAAAGAAGGACACAGCAATCAGACACACCAGACACATTTCCTATAAGGCGAGACTAAACTGACAAGCCTTTTCAGTTCAGAAAGGAGGCAACATAGGAGAAATATGATATTATCAGAGGTATATAAAATCATGAGTGTCAGGTACAAAGTCACTAGATAAAGATTATTCATTTTTTCTTCAAAAACAAGACGCGGTAGGCATAAGTAAACATACTAAAAAACTCAAATGGTTAAAAGATATTTCTATTACCCAGGTTCTCTCATTTCTGACAGGCATTAAAGCAAGTTCTTTGTATCTTTTTTTGGGTCAAGCTACCTCACTCCCTTCTGCATAAGGTGATTCTTTCTCTCCCACTTTTTCTCTGCTCTAGATCTTTTGACTCGTGCATACTTGTTTTTCCGTCTCCCTCTCGTTCCTCTTTTGGTAGATTTTTTTTAATGGGTCTACAGACTCCCACTGACTTAACTGGTTTTGAACCTAACCCTTCACCTATTTGCTTTATACCTCATCTCTTATTAACTTGCAATTTTCTTTTTCCATATTAAACTCTGAAGGAAAAAGGAGGAGAGAAAGGTGGGGGAGGAAGAAAAATTGTAAAAGCAATAAAAGAAGGTAACTCCTTATACATACCTCAGAGAAGCACCATAGTGCATTGTAAGTCCTATTCTCAGAGCACATTTTAGAGACATTATTTTAAATTACCAGAGTTTTTACTATGACAGATCATTTTATGCTATTAAGACGATTCCTTTCATTGTACAGCAAAATAATAATTAATTCACTGTTCAGTTTTGGTTAAATAATTTAAATACAACCCCCCCTGCCCCCGCCAACATTCTTAGTAAAATATCCTCAGAAAAAGTTTTTATCTGTATTTGAGAAAACCAAAACATAATTTCTAAAGAAAAGTCTCCAGCTGTATTGAGTTGTCAAGCTATTCTGTCTCAAACAGAAAACTCAGTATTTTATACAGTCCTTCAGGTTTTTGGCCTTCTACAGTATTTCCTGCCAGGTTTTTAAGTTAGTAAATGAAAAAAAAAAAAAAAAAACAACACACCAAAATTATTTGCTGTAATTGTGTATTGTGATTTTTATTTTCTAAATTGTGTGATGATTTTTTTTTCTGTTGAGATGGGTGTATTAGGATTAGGTTGTAAGATTTTTGAGCCATTCTCATCAAAGAACCAAACTCAATGGCCCATGGATGAGGTAGACCAGAATCTGTATCCCAAAAATGCACCTAAATCCCCAAAGCCTAAATCTCAAAATAATTTTGTCTCGGTTTGTTTTAGGGGAAAAAAAAAAAAAAAAAAGAAAAAAAGAAAAAGACAAGATATCACACAATGTCCCTCTGCTTCCAAGAAGTCAGAAGCACTTGAATTTGTCAGTTCTGTGAAAGATCAAGTTTTCTGTCAGGAAACTTGTTTCAAGCCACCTTCATTACCTGATATATTTACTTTCATAAATTCCCAATCCTTCTCCTACCCCCACAAGAAGGTTACATTGCAGGTATGACTCATTCAATGCATTCCCTCCTTCATCAACAAGACATCATCATATACAGCTCAAGTATAAGTTTGCACTAGCGTGTTAACTCTGGAAATACCACAGCTGCTACTGAAGCATCCATATATGATGCAGAAAGACTTCTTCAACACAGAAAAGAAATCCTATCCCAATCCATTTCTCAGTAATATCACAAAAAGATCTCAGCATGTCCTCTTCCTGTCATCTCAATGTGCAGCTTTCATCATTCATGACTTTTACCAAACATAGTACACACAAAAGAAAGAGAGAGATGAAAGGAAAGGAGGGAGTAAGTAAGAAAACATTCTACATCCTGTGCTTTTGCTTTTTGTTCCTAGATTCTTCAAATACAAAATTTGCATATCCAGATCTAAAGGCGATACACAGACTAAGATGGCAGCACTAGTAACTGGTTTATCAAATGCAAGAATGGCTAGGTGAACTGCACGTTTGAAAGGAGTTTTTTCCTGCGTACTACTGACAATGTTTAAGCTGTACCTCATAAATCCACTTCTGATGTATTTTTTTCAATGCTAAAAGCCTAAATGTATTCTTAAATCCAGCACTGATTTCATGTATCTTAAAGGAAAAAACAAACTGCAGAGCACGCAGTACATAGGAAAGCTATGCAAATACTATCATGTCTAAGAACAATATTACAACGCTCATATCTTAAACATGGTGGAAGGTTGATTTGCCCCATTATTTCACTGATACACATTTGGAAAAAAAATATTTTCAGGAAAAATCTAACTTTGGCCATGAGAGGCTTTACAGAGGCCTTGGGCTGCTCAGTGACTCTACTGACACAGCATGTATTAAAGATTTATGTTTAGTTAGCTGCACCATTGGCTTATAGAAGACCATTCCTTAAAAGTTAAATCTAAGCCCAGAAAAGTTAGAGCTGCAAACTTTTTTTTCTATAACGGGCTGAAAGCAGAGTCATTAATGCTGCGATCGGTCTAATCCAGAGCATTTGTCGCTGCTAATTATTACGGACAAGCCTCTTTATTGAACCTCATCCTTTTATCGACATTAGGATGCATGAGCTGAGGTTGTTGTTTTAAACGCACTCATTAACCACACAAATCAGCCCTGTTGACAGAGCGCTTTTGAATTAAGCTTCAGACTGTAGTCATTGGACAAGGAGCAATTTATAATGCCATTAGCAACACTTGCGAAGGTTACAGGCATCAAAAATTGTTCAGCCGTAATTTTTCTTAATGGATACAAGGAATAAACTGATGCAGGACAGCTTTTTCATTAGCTTTCAATCAAGGCTGATGGCTTTGAGAAATGTACAGTAAGTGCATTTTGGGGAGAAATAATGATGTTGCAGCATCTTTCATTGGAAAATGCTCTCAGTTCAGAACTTAACTTTTAATAACCTTAATTTGATATAATTAAAAAATCTGATTTGCTTTGAAGATCTTGCAATGAATTGTTTTGGCTGCTGTTTAACCCTTTTTCAAGTATTCATCCCAAACATGCTAAAAAATAAAAATAATCTTCAGATACTTTGCATTCTCATGGAAAGCATTAGACTTTAGATTTCCTACACCTCTAGTAACTAGTACAGATTTTTAAAATGAACTTTTAAAATGAGCACTTAGAAAATGAAGGGGAATTTTGCAAAGTTTATCTGCCCCCGAAAAAGTACCAGCACATACACAACTTTCTCCATAAAATTCAGTCACAGATTCACAGACAGGTAATCTAGCGGTTTTGTTCACCTACAAAGCAATAAATTCTGAAACCTTGTGCTCACTCCTCTTCCAGAGACATGAGGGCAGACACATATACATGCACATCCCTTTCTAACCTTCATTCACTAGCACCCCTATTAGTGAAGCTTCCAAGCTACGTGGACTTTCAGCCTGATGCAGTACCTGTTCCTATGTTCTATGTCCAGTGTCCCCTTACTAAATACTGTAAGCTTGTATGTGAGATTATGTCATTTATAGAATTCAGAATCATTGCAAGTATGGCCAAGAGCACAGTAACAGTGCCATTTCTCTCTGAGAAGCACGAATGACCAATTATTTCACTCCTTTTTCTGGTACAGCAAGGTACCAGCTTTTGGTTGAAATATTTGTAATCATTGCATCAGCTTGGTGCTTTATAAGAATAACATTCAAACAATAAGGGCTGTGAAACAAGCACAGGGGCTGCAACGGAGTGTGCTTTCTGTATTGGGACATCTTAATCTCATTGTTACAATTGACTTCTTATCACTCAGCCCTTTTGAGTCTCTGGATACAAACAAGATGGAAGACTGAGAGTCACGAGGGTCATAAGCTCTATTTCAACCAAGAGGTACTACTGCATTGCACAGAGTGACAGAAAGAACTCTTGAAAGAAGTTCCAGACAATAAATCGGAGAAAATGTACAGCTGGTGTCTATGCTGCCTTGCTGGTTTATGGAAGTCTGTGAAGAGACAGCAAATAAAAGGAAGAGTATTCATCAAGATATAATTTTTACTCAGCTCTGCTGCTTCTGAAGACAGAACATAAGGAAGAGTGAAGAAGTCCCATTTCTTGAACACATACTCAAGACTCAATTACTAGACTCCAATGTGACCAGTTACATCACATGCCATATCCCACTGTTAGCCAAGCCACCTCATTTAGTTGTATACCATTGTTGTGCATTTCAAATTGAAAAGAATCAGACACACTAATTACTAACGTTACAGAAGTCTACACGGATATTCTATAAAGAAACCAATTCTGAAATTTTATCAGTGAAAGCGTCGGTGAGATTTTCTCAATTACGATTAGTAGGAAGTTAACATGAATAACATCTGAGTTAATTTGAGTTAACTTTCCAAACCTAGGAACTGCTAGTTAGGTTTAACATTCGGATAGCAAGACCACATATGTGCAAGCATATACAAGAAAATATCACAGAAATATTCATCCTTATTCCTTTAGAACACAGGTAAAATGGTGAAACAAAACAAAAAAATAATTTAGGTTTTAAACGGATTTTGCTACAGTTAAAAATCACATCACCTTATTTCTGAAAGGCAAAAACCTTCATAAATTGGTCCTCATTTCATATCTCATCACAGCTGCTAATGACAGTCCACGTCTCTATCAGGAATACCTTCTTTGTGAGACGGGGATCTTTCCAGACAGACTGAAGCTTCTGGCCTTATGGCCTACTAGCCACATCTGGCTCAAGCCCTAAAAGCAATCAGAAGTTCTTCTGTTCTTTAGCACTACACGTTTTTAGCTTATATGTTTCCATATTTTTACAGTTTAAGAGATTTCTTCACTATTCTTTCGTTATACTTATGCAGTTCAAAGGAAAGAGATAATGAAGAAAGTTAGTCTAAGAGAAGGCAACAATGTGGTTTACTGTCATTAAGTCATTCTGTGCTTGTCAGATTACAGGTCAGGATAGAAATACAGCAGCAGCACCGCTTCTTAAGCAGTGTAACTGCAACAGTAGCACCACTTCGCAGGTGTGTAATTCAAACAGAACACAGAAAAAAAGATGCTTTTAAAATATGCTGCGCAGAGAGCTGCTGAGAATATAGAAAATCTGACACGAAGCTAATGAGAGGAAATAACCTGATCCCAACCGGTGTACGTCAGTTTCAGTGAGGAGAAGCAAAGGCAGGCCTTGAAATCAAATTTGAAATTGGTGGATGCCCATGCAAGTAACAAAGCAAGCAGGGATGTCAGATTTGCCTTGCACCAAAGTGAGAGATAAATGGTGACTCCATATGCAGGTGAATTTCAGCAGTAGTTGCACCAAATTTTATCATGCAATTTGTGACATTTTGTGCTTTGTTTAATCATAAATATCAGGACCAGATTACTCCTGGTAATATTCCTTAAAAGATAAAATATGTCAGTTCAGAAACCAGAAAGCACACAAGGTATCTAAATTTGTTGTAATTTGAAAAATATACCTGTTTCCCAAGAAATCTTATGATTTTGTTATCTAGTGCATAATGTTAAAGCCAATTTTGGTCCAAAAAAATTAGATTACCCTTGCAATGCTATGCACCTGTAGTGATGGCTATCAAAACAGACAAAAATACAAAAACTGTATCTGTTTGTATCAGTTATAAACTACTACCTCACTAAAGGTTAACAATACAGGAAAATTATTCAGGGGAACCACTGCCTTCTACTTCAGTGCTTCTTACTGTTATTTTACTCATATCATTATAATTTTGAGTCTCTTGCTCACTCATATTAGGAAACAACCAATATCACAACAGTATTGTAACAACACAACTTTTTCTGACCAGAATACATACATAGAGATGAGATGTCAAATCTCAAATCACAAGCAAAATTCTTGCATGGCAGACTCTCTAGGACCAAAGCTTTTTGTATTTATTGTTTACTGTCCCCGGAAGTGTGATTAATTACGACACAAATGTGCACTGGAGGGTAGAAGAGGTGACACTCATGTTCAGGGATCTAAGGAGCGAGGAAGAGGAAAAAAGCAGAACGTAGATCCATGTTGCAGAAGAATAAATTGCTCAGAATCTCATAAAATGTGTTTCACTCGGTTCACAGAGATCATGCGTATGATGGCATCAATCCCCCAATCTTGAGTTCAGAGCAGTCTGAGGGGACAAGTCCTTCATTCCCCATTTGAACCACCCCTGCTGGTATTATCCCACACTTACCATGCTGACTCCCAAATCCCCATTTTCTTTCCCCTAGACTGAAAGATCTAAGAAGGTTTATGCTTAACCCAAGTGAACCTCTTTTCCAATGCCACACACATGCTCTCACTGTTTACTCCCCAAACCATTCTTTCTGTAAAGACAGGTGAATTTCTAAGAGCAACACTGAGACTAGATTCAAATCTTACAGTTTATAAAGACCAGCAATGATCTTACTTCCATTCTCTATTTTTAGAATAATTGGTCTCACTTTTTAATGACTGACTTTGAAATTATTCCTCAAGGGCACTATGGGAGTTTGTTTCTGTCACCTTAGTTCAGATACCAGACTCCATGTAGAACAGTTCCAACCACAGTCAACAAATACTATAGTTCTGACACTTAGCAACGTGCTTTTGGCAGCCATCCCTCTACTTAGAAATCATTTAAGTAAAACGACATGCTTAACGGCATTAAATCAAGGTAGAGGGAGCTAAATTCTCCAATTTTTTCATATGTATATATGTATACTGACGCACATGTATTATCAAAAGGAAGTCTTCATAAATGAAGCATTGTCCCTGCCATCCTCACTTTGCATCTAGATTGCAGATTGATTACAGTTTGAAATGAACCAGAATATGCATAGACTCCAAAACAAACAAAAAAAATAAAATACATGACCCACAAAGCTACAGCAAAGAGCATGACAACTTTGGTCAAATATCGTGTTTCTACTCCGATTATGTATCATTGAAACGTTTGCTAACTATGTCCAGTAAGAAAACTAGAAAGTTAGGAACTTCACCCTGATATCAAAGATTCCTCTCACTGACATATCACCATCACCTTCCCAAAAAAGCAAACCCACTCCACCAAGAGGGTATAAAATGTTGTCTCAATTGGTTGTACTTTACTGAATCTTGTCAGCTGTATAAAAATTACAGTGGGGAAATCAGGCCAACAGCAAAGAATGTATCTGATTTGCCTCATCATTTAATCTTTAGTGTTGAGTCACAGCTGTTTACTCCAACAGTAATTTAATATTTCCTAATGATCTGGAAATACAGATCTTTAAGAAATTTAATTCAAGATTAACATTTTCCACCAATGCTTTTGCAAACTGAAGTCTTGAGAAAACTGGCATTTGACAATCTAATGGAAAACAACCAAATTATGCTGAGTGTGCAGTTATTCCTGACCAGTTGCCTTTTCAAGATGAGGAACAATGGGCCTCCAAAGTAACTGGAGCTTGGAACTTCATTCAAATTTCTCTATGGATTACTTGTTGTTTACTTCACCCATGAAAACATTCCCCCTCTTTCCTTAGATTTCATGATCTCACTTGTCTCTGAACCCTCATTTTTTGTCCAAGAATTGAAAGAAAAAGTATTTTAATATGTAACTACTGCTACATATACTGTATACACATCATATCCTTACTATGTAATAAAGAGGAATCCCGTACACACACACACTATTTCTACATGAAATTTTCCTCAAGCCATAAATTTGCCTCTGCATCAACGCACACATGTGAGTTGGACCTTTTTACAATACATCTCTTACAGAAGCACAGCTTGAGTCATCCTGCAAGACTCCATGGAAACCACACTCCACAGTCCAGAATGGGACCCCAAGGTGGTATATTCTAAGTTGTACTATCATACTGGTACAAGCCTAACTGCAGTCCATGTGATCACTGAACACTATCTACTATTCTGTGCTAGATAAAAGCAAACCATCTATTGTATGAATGTGAACATTTGACTGGTTATTTGGAAAGAGATGTCACAGAAGAATCATGGCAGTATTGTTTATTCAGCACTACAGTCAGGTGCTAATAGTAGCTAACTGATTTTCTACCCAATTGCTGAAACTTGGTGGGGGGGGCGGAGGGGGGAGTAGAGTAAAATAAAACAAATCAGCATTTCAATAGATTTGCACACCACAGTGTTAACAAGTTATCATGAAAACTGATACCCTACAGAAAAATCTATTTGCTAATTAACTACCTGGCCTTCATAATGACTTCATCACACTACAGACTTTCTGAAAATATTGGTTCAATTTTTTAGCAAATTGAAATTTAAGCTTGGAAGAACATGGACTGTATTCTTCCACCATAGTAGTATGAATCAGGAGGGGCTGTTTTTTTGGTTTTGGATGGGTTTATTTTGTCCTCTTTCTTTTTAATTCTTCCTTTTTTTTTTTTTTTTTTAAAAAGTACATTACTATGAATGCAGTAATGAAAATTATTCAGTCTCCAGCTCAAATGAAACAACTTTTGATTAATAATATAATAACTTTCAGAAATTAACATTTGCATATATCTCTTGCAGTGGATTTGTCCTGCTTCTTGAAAACATGTATCCGCTCTCATTTCAGA